>NW_024609253.1:0-62500 GCF_018296145.1 Oncorhynchus tshawytscha | reverse complement strand
TGTGTGTGGTATTAGATAAGAAGACAATGACAGTGTGAAGGGAGAACCACTGTGTGTGGTATTAGATAAGAAGACAATGACAGTGTGAAGGGAGAACCACTGTGTGAGGTATTAGATGACAGTGTGAAGGGAGAACCACTGTGTGAGGTATTAGATAAGAAGACAATGACAGTATGAAGGTAGAACCACTGTGTGTGGTATTAGATAAGAAGACAATGACAGTGTGAAGGGAGAACCACTGTGTGAGGTATTAGATGACAGTGTGAAGGGAGAACCACTGTGTGAGGTATTAGATAAGAAGACAATGACAGTATGAAGGTAGAACCACTGTGTGAGGTATTAGATAAGAAGACAACGACAGTGTGAAGGGAGAACCACTGTGTGAGGTATTAGATAAGACAACGACAGTATGAAGGGAGAACCACTGTGTGAGGTATTAGATGACAGTGTGAAGGGAGAACCACTGTGTGAGGTATTAGATAAGAAGACAATGACAGTATGAAGGTAGAACCACTGTGTGAGGTATTAGATAAGAAGACAATGACAGTATGAAGGTAGAACCACTGTGTGAGGTATTAGATAAGAAGACAATGACAGTGTGAAGGGAGAACCACTGTGTGAGGTATTAGATGACAGTGTGAAGGAGAACCACTGTGTGAGGTATTAGATAAGAAGACAACGACAGTGTGAAGGGAGAACCACTGTGTGAGGTATTAGATAAGAAGACAATGACAGTGTGAAGGGAGAACCACTGTGTGAGGTATTAGATGACAGTGTGAAGGGAGAACCACTGTGTGAGGTATTAGATAAGAAGACAATGACAGTATGAAGGTAGAACCACTGTGTGTGGTATTAGATAAGAAGACAATGACAGTGTGAAGGGAGAACCACTGTGTGAGGTATTAGATGACAGTGTGAAGGGAGAACCACTGTGTGAGGTATTAGATAACACAATGACAGTGTGAAGGGAGAACCACTGTGTGAGGTATTAGATAAGAAGACAATGACAGTGTGAAGGTAGAACCACTGTGTGTGGTATTAGATAAGAAGACAATGACAGTGTGAAGGGAGAACCACTGTGTGAGGTATTAGATGACAGTGTGAAGGGAGAACCACTGTGTGAGGTATTAGATAAGAAGACACTGACAGTGTGAAGGGAGAACCACTGTGTGAGGTATTAGATGACAGTGTGAAGGGAGAACCACTGTGTGAGGTATTAGATAAGAAGACAATGACAGTGTGAAGGGAGAACCACTGTGTGAGGTATTAGATGACAGTGTGAAGGGAGAACCACTGTGTGAGGTATTAGATAAGACAATGACAGTATGAAGGGATAACCACTGTGTGAGGTATTAGATAAGAAGACAATGACAGTATGAAGGGATAACCACTGTGTGAGGTATTAGATAAGTAGACAATGACAGTGTGAAGGGAGAACCACTGTGTGAGGTATTAGATAAGGAGACAATGACAGTGTGAAGGGAGAACCACTGTGTGAGGTATTAGATAAGAAGACAATGACAGTATGAAGGTAGAACCACTGTGTGTGGTATTAGATAAGAAGACAATGACAGTGTGAAGGGAGAACCACTGTGTGTGGTATTAGATAAGAAGACAACGACAGTGTGAAGGGAGAACCACTGTGTGAGGTATTAGATGACAGTGTGAAGGGAGAACCACTGTGTGAGGTATTAGATAACACAATGACAGTGTGAAGGGAGAACCACTGTGTGAGGTATTAGATAAGAAGACAATGACAGTGTGAAGGTAGAACCACTGTGTGTGGTATTAGATAAGAAGACAATGACAGTGTGAAGGGAGAACCACTGTGTGAGGTATTAGATGACAGTGTGAAGGGAGAACCACTGTGTGAGGTATTAGATAAGAAGACAATGACAGTGTGAAGGGAGAACCACTGTGTGAGGTATTAGATGACAGTGTGAAGGGAGAACCACTGTGTGAGGTATTAGATAAGACAATGACAGTATGAAGGTAGAACCACTGTGTGAGGTATTAGATAAGAAGACAATGACAGTATGAAGGGATAACCACTGTGTGAGGTATTAGATAAGAAGACAATGACAGTGTGAAGGGAGAACCACTGTGTGAGGTATTAGATAAGGAGACAATGACAGTGTGAAGGGAGAACCACTGTGTGAGGTATTAGATAAGAAGACAATGACAGTGTGAAGGTAGAACCACTGTGTGTGGTATTAGATAAGAAGACAATGACAGTGTGAAGGGAGAACCACTGTGTGAGGTATTAGATGACAGTGTGAAGGGAGAACCACTGTGTGAGGTATTAGATAAGAAGACAATGACAGTGTGAAGGGAGAACCACTGTGTGAGGTATTAGATGACAGTGTGAAGGGAGAACCACTGTGTGAGGTATTAGATAAGACAATGACAGTATGAAGGTAGAACCACTGTGTGAGGTATTAGATAAGAAGACAATGACAGTATGAAGGGATAACCACTGTGTGAGGTATTAGATAAGAAGACAATGACAGTGTGAAGGGAGAACCACTGTGTGAGGTATTATATAAGTAGACAATGACAGTGTGAAGGGAGAACCACTGTGTGAGGTATTAGATAAGGAGACAATGACAGTGTGAAGGGAGAACCACTGTGTGAGGTATTAGATAAGAAGACAATGACAGTGTGAAGGGAGAACCACTGTGTGAGGTATTAGATAAGAAGACAATGACAGTGTGAAGGGAGAACCACTGTGTGAGGTATTAGATAAGACAACGACAGTGTGAAGGGAGAACCACTGTGTGAGGTATTAGATGACAGTGTGAAGGTAGAACCACTGTGTGAGGTATTAGATAAGAAGACAATGACAGTGTGAAGGGAGAACCACTGTGTGAGGTATTAGATAAGAAGACAACGACAGTGTGAAGGGAGAACCACTGTGTGAGGTATTAGATGACAGTATGAAGGGAGAACCACTGTGTGAGGTATTAGATAAGACAACGACAGTGTGATGGTAGAACCACTGTGTGTGGTATTAGATAAGAAGACAATGACAGTATGAAGGGAGAACCACTGTGTGAGGTATTAGATGACAGTGTGAAGGGAGAACCACTGTGTGAGGTATTAGATAAGACAATGACAGTATGAAGGTAGAACCACTGTGTGAGGTATTAGATAAGAAGACAATGACAGTGTGAAGGGAGAACCACTGTGTGTGGTATTAGATAAGAAGACAATGACAGTATGAAGGTAGAACCACTGTGTGAGGTATTAGATAAGAAGACAATGACAGTGTGAAGGGAGAACCACTGTGTGAGGTATTAGATAAGAAGACAATGACAGTATGAAGGTAGAACCACTGTGTGAGGTATTAGATAAGAAGACAATGACAGTATGAAGGAGAACCACTGTGTGAGGTATTAGATAAGAAGACAATGACAGTGTGAAGGGAGAACCACTGTGTGAGGTATTAGATAAGAAGACAATGACAGTATGAAGGTAGAACCACTGTGTGTGGTATTAGATAAGAAGACAACGACAGTATGAAGGGAGAACCACTGTGTGAGGTATTAGATAAGACAACGACAGTGTGAAGGGAGAACCACTGTGTGAGGTATTAGATGACAGTGTGAAGGTAGAACCACTGTGTGAGGTATTAGATAAGAAGACAATGACAGTGTGAAGGGAGAACCACTGTGTGAGGTATTAGATGACAGTGTGAAGGGAGAACCACTGTGTGAGGTATTAGATAAGAAGACAACAACAGTATGAAGGGAGAACCACTGTGTGAGGTATTAGATAAGACAACGACAGTATGAAGGGAGAACCACTGTGTGAGGTATTAGATGACAGTGTGAAGGGAGAACCACTGTGTGAGGTATTAGATAAGAAGACAATGACAGTATGAAGGGAGAACCACTGTGTGAGGTATTAGATGACAGTATGAAGGGAGAACCACTGTGTGTGGTATTAGATAAGAAGACAACGACAGTGTGAAGGTAGAACCACTGTGTGTGGTATTGGATAAGAAGACAATGACAGTATGAAGGGAGAACCACTGTGTGAGGTATTAGATGACAGTGTGAAGGGAGAACCACTGTGTGAGGTATTAGATGACAGTATGAAGGGAGAACCACTGTGTGAGGTATTAGATAAGAAGACAACGACAGTGTGAAGGGAGAACCACTGTGTGAGGTATTAGATAAGACAACGACAGTATGAAGGGATAACCACTGTGTGAGGTATTAGATAAGAAGACAATGACAGTGTGAAGGTGGTGTCATGGCTTTAGTAGGAACAAGGACCATCTCGTTCCCTGAGGACTGACAGTAATGTTTCATTATTTGACCAGGACAAAGCAGACACATTGTACAACCATAACTGACCAGTATTTTGGAACAGTGAACACACAGGCATACAGCACAGTGGTTTACAGTAGTATATTCATGATCACTGTAGGCTGTATGGTACTGTATCCAATCTGTGAGTTATTCAGATTGAGAAACCTCTTCTACATCACAGTGAGGCGATGAGGTCACCCCGTTTCTAACCGAGTTACACTCAGAGGCTTCCTGTAACTCCCTCATCTTCCCCTCTAGTCTCTCGGCCATCACACTCTGATGGGTCTTCCTCAGTATTTCAGGGAGTCTCCTCAGGTCTTCCTCTGAGGCATCCCTGATCCAGTCCTTCACCTGGCCCTGCAAGAGGCCTCTCTGGCCGGACTGGGAGAGGCTGCTGGCTGGGTGCTGCTGCTGCTCCTGCTCAAATAAAATCAAATTCAACTTTATTTAAATTGCATTTAAAATTGAGGCACATTTTCAAATAATAAAATGTAGGAGAAATACAACAGAAGGCAAATACAAGAGAATAATGAAGTGAAATCATTGATTAAAGGCCAGGTTAAATGTAAACCTCTAACTGTGTGTGTTGGTCATTTGGTATTTAATTAGGATCCCCGTTAGTTGTTGCCAGAGCAGCATTACTCTTCCTGGGTCCCACACGCAACATAAACCAGGACATAATACAGAACATGAATAGACAACAACAGCTTAACAACAGAACTACATCACTGTACAGTGGGGCAAAAAAGTATTTAGTCAGCCACCAATTGTGCAAGTTCTCCCACTTAAAAAGATGAGAGGCCTGTAATGTTCATCATAGGTACACTTTAACTATGACAGACAAAATGAGAAAAAAAAAAAATACAGAAAATCACATTGTAGGATTTCTTCTGAATTTATTTGCAAATTATGGTGGAAAATAAGTATTTGGTCACCTACAAACAAGCAAGATTTCTTGCTCTCACGGACCTGTAACTTCTTCTTTAAGAGGCTGCTCTGTCCTCCACTGTCCTTACCTGTACTAATGGCACCTGTTTGAACTTGTTATCAGTATAAAAGACACCTGTCCACAAGTATTGAGATAAACTTTTGTTATTGACCAAATACTTATTTTCCACCATAATTTGCAAATAAATTCATTAAAAATCCTACAATGTGGTTTTCTGGATTTTTTTTTCTAATTTTGTCTGTCATAGTTGAAGTGTACCTATGATGAAAATTACAGGCCTCTCTCATCTTTTAAGTGGAAGAACTTGCACAATTGGTGGCTGACTAAATACTTTTTTGCCCCACTGTAAAACAAGAGAAATATAACTAAGGTTCTGTACTGACTCAAAACAGAGGAAAACAAGACAGAGACCTGCTATTCTAGGTCTCCATTTCTCATGTATGTGTTCATATATGACATTACATTCAGTAGCATCGATCAGTGCAGACACACACAATACTTAGGGTCTGTCTCTCTAACCTGGTGCTCCTGCTCCTCTTCAGTGGCCATCAACCTCCAGACCAGCTTCCTCAGCTTCACCACTCTCATCTTGTGATGAGTGAAGAAGTCAGGAAGGAAAGTTCTGAGTAGTTTAAACTCACCTGCCAACGAGGAAAACATTTTGATGTGTCTGTCAGTAACACTAACGTAATACTAATGCATAATACCAATGTAATACAAAAATATACGAATATTACTTTCATTACATTTCATAAAAGTCTGCAATAAATAAAATATAGACCACCAATTCTGTTTCAGTATTTGGGTTTGAAATACACCACAGCTAAAAACAAAAGTCAATATCAAGATCTTGTCGATAATGTGATACCCACCTCCATCTTTCAGTTCTTCACAGGAAAGGGCGCAGAGGTTGTCGTGCCAACACGTACCCCTGAGGACCGTCTTCCGCCCCAGTGACGCGCAATCCGTGTGATTTACGCACAGCGCGCGCGAAGAAGTGCTGTAGGAGAAGGAACCGGGAGGGCATTTTTCACACTCTGTGTCCGTCTCCGTCGTACCTGTGGAGGCATTTGACATTTTTAAACACATGTATATTACTATTTGTCCGTTATAAACCGTTATATACCGTTTTTCGATCTATCTGCAAAATAACGCTATTGCGCAAAGACGGAAATGGTGATATATCTGTCCATTCTGTTTCTTACCTCTCCGTTTCACCCCGTAGCCAGAAGGACACTCCGAGTGTCTGATACAGAAATCGGCGTCCCAGTAATATCCTCCTTTGCACTCACACACCCTGTCATTGAGGACCGAGCACTCCTCCTTGACCACCTGGTGCTCCCCACAGAACGTGCCGCAGTACAGGCACTTGTGCAGGTAGTTCCAGTACTGAGTGTAGTGGCCTGATGGACATGGTGTACACACGGTCTGCGTGGTGGCGGTGCAGTGCGCAGACATGTGATGGCCAGGTGGACAGCGATGACAGGTGAGTAACTGGCCGGTGGAGGAGTCCAGGTGGTGATACGTGGCGGGGGTCTGACTTTGAAGAACCTCTTTCGTTGCGCTACAGCTGAGATCAACCGACGCCAGCACTACGAGGATTGTGAACAACTGTAAATATAAGAAAATAATGCACTTTGTTTAGAGCACGTTGTGACAATACATTTGATTGATATAAAGGTTTCAACTGTAGGCTAAGGGGCTACCAATTTATTACACAACATTATTGTAAAATGGACTAATAATTACAAACAGCTTTTTGTCATGGCAACACATTCACATTGTACAATATACCGAAATATGTAACTTTAAAATGTTGCAATATATAAATAATGTGTTAAAAAGGAACATCCTTGTATGTGTCATTATCCCATCATGAGAAGAGTGACTCACCATGTTGATGTTGTCGCTTGTCCAGCTGTAAAAGGACTTGATCATGGATCCTTCTCTCTGCCCTTTATCGTCAACCGGACTAGAAAGAGGAAGGGGAGGAGTCATATCCTCTATTGTGGGCTGATTCAGACCATATCGCCCTTTATCGTCAACCGTGGACTAGAAAGAGGAAGGGGAGGAGTCAGGAGACATGCCCTCTATTAGATCATATTATAACACCTTCACAACACACCTGGTGTCCCCTATGTCCCCATAACACGCCTGGTGTCCCCAATTAGTCACAACACGCCTGGTGTCCCCAATTAGTCATAACACGCCTGGTGTCCCCAATTAGTCATAACACGCCTGGTGTCCCCAATTAGTCATAACACACCTGGTGTCCCCAGTTAGTCACTGGTGTCCCCAGTTAGTCATAACACGCCTGGTGTCCCCAGTTAGTCATAACACACCTGGTGTCCCCAGTTAGTCATAACACACCTGGTGTCCCCAGTTAGTCATAACACACCTGGTGTCCCCAGTTAGTCATAACACACCTGGTGTCCCCAGTTAGTCATAACACACCTGGTGTCCCAGTTAGTCATAACACACCTGGTGTCCCCAGTTAGTCATAACACACCTGGTGTCCCCAGTTAGTCATAACACACCTGGTGTCCCCAGTTAGTCATAACACACCTGGTGTCCCCAGTTAGTCATAACACACCTGGTGTCCCCAGTTAGTCATAACACACCTGGTGTCCCCAGTTAGTCATAACACACCTGGTGTCCCCAGTTAGTCATAACACACCTGGTGTCCCCAGTTAGTCATAACACACCTGGTGTCCCCAGTTAGTCATAACACACCTGGTGTCCCCAGTTAGTCATAACACACCTGGTGTCCCCAGTTAGTCATAACACACCTGGTGTCCCCAGTTAGTCATAACACACCTGGTGTCCCAGTTAGTCATAACACACCTGGTGTCCCCAGTTAGTCATAACACACCTGGTGTCCCAGTTAGTCATAACACACCTGGTGTCCCCAGTTAGTCATAACACACCTGGTGTCCCCAGTTAGTCATAACACACCTGGTGTCCCCAGTTAGTCATAACACACCTGGTGTCCCCAGTTAGTCATAACACACCTGGTGTCCCCAGTTAGTCATAACACACCTGGTGTCCCCAGTTAGTCATAACACACCTGGTGTCCCCAGTTAGTCATAACACACCTGGTGTCCCCAGTTAGTCATAACACACCTAGTGTCCCCAGTTAGTCATAACACACCTGGTGTCCCAGTTAGTCATAACACGCCTGGTGTCCCAGTTAAGAGCATCCTGACTGTTAATCACTGCCTGGTATGGCACCTGCTCGGCCTCCTACCGCAAGGCAATACAGAGGGTAATGCGTATGGCCCAAGCTTCCCGCCGTCCAGGACCTCTATACCAGGCGGTGTCAGAGGAAGGCCCTAAAAATTGTCAAAGACTCCCCTTGTCATAGACTGTTCTCTCTGCTACTGCACAGCAAGAGATACCGGAGCGCCAAGTCTAGGTCCAAAACGCTTCTTAACAGCTTCTACCCCCAATCCATAAGACTCCTGAACAGCTAATCAAATGGCCATCCAGACTATTTGCATTGCCCCCCTCCCTCTTTTACACTGCTACTACTCTCTATTTATGGTTTATGCATAGTCACTTTAACTGTACCTACATGTACATATTACCTCGACTAACCGGTGCCCCCGCACATTGACTCTGTACCGGTACCCCTGTATATAACCTCCACATTGACTCTGTACCGGTACCCCTGTATATAACCTCCACATTGACTCTGTACCGGTACCCCCTGTATATAACCTCCACATTGACTCTGTACCGGTACCCCCTGTATATAGCCTCCACATTGACTCTGTACCGGTACCCCTGTATATAGCCTCCACATTCTGACTCTGTACCCCCAGTATAGCCCCCACATTGACTCTGTACCGGTACCCACTGTATATAGCCTCCACATTGACTCTGTACCGGTACCCCCAGTATATAGCCCCACATTGACTCTGTACCGGTACCCCTGTATATAGCCTCCACATTGACTCTGTACTGGTACCCCCTGTATATAGCCTCCACATTGACTCTGTACTCCCCCTGTATATAGCCTCCACATTGACTCTGTACTGGTACCCCTGTATATAGCCTCCACATTGACTCTGTACCGGTACCCCCTGTATATAGCCTCCACATTGACTCTGTACTGGTACCCCTGTATATAGCCTCCACATTGACTCTGTACTGGTACCCCCTGTATATAGCCTCCACATTAACTCTGTACTGGTACCCCTGTATATAGCCTCCACATTGACTCTGTACTGGTACATTGACTCTGTACCGGTACCCCTGTATATAGCCTCCATTGACTAGCCTCCACATTGACTCTGTACTGGTACCCCTGTATATAGCCTCCACATTAACTCTGTACTGGTACCCCTGATATAACCTCCACATTAACTCTGTACTGGTACCCCCTGTATATAGCCTCCACATTGACTCTGTACTGGTACCCCCTGTATATAGCCTCCACATAGACTCTGTACTGGTACCCCCTGTATATAGCCTCGCTACTGTTATTTTACTTCTGACTTTTAATTCATTTTAGTTCATATAATTTTTGTAAGGCCTTACAGCTGCTGTATTCAGTGCATGTGACTAATACAATTTGATTTGAGATGTGTTAACCTTGGCAATAGAAGAAGAGGTGGTGATTCACATTAATGCTGATATCATTTGTATCCCACTAGGCCATTATTAAAGATCTTTAATTAACAAGACATAAGGATACTTTAGATCCATCTGCCTGGCTCTCAGTCACACACACACACACACACACACACACATTCTCACTCTTACTTCCCATGACAACCAAACATGTCTATAAAAAGGTCTGTAAAGGTCACCACTACTTCCTAAAGGTAAAATGTGGAAGGGCTGCTGGGTCCTCATGTAGACCACAGCAGAACAGTCTTTAAAGGTCAGCTGACCAGAGTCTAACCTGGTCCCAGATCTAGTTTATACTGTCTTACCAACTCCTATGGTCGTTGTTGCTGCCAATGACAATAGGACTTGGGATCAGGCTAGACTCTGGTCAGCTGACCTTTAAAGATATCATAATAACATGTATGACAACATTATGATCCTCCAGGAAGTTACCCTGACTACACACTCCTGACAACCAAACAAGGAGCTCTGGTTCCTTTCTGAGGAGCATGGCCCAGGTGAGATGGCGTGACCACGGCAGACTAGGTACAGAAGACAACATCAAACCAACAGGGATCAGACTAGTTGTAACCAGATCAGACTAGTTGTAACCAGATCAGACTAGTTGTAACCAGATCAGACTAGTTGTAACCAGATCAGACTAGTTGTAACCAGATCAGACTAGTTGTAACCAGGTCAGACTAGTTCTAACCAGATCAGACTAGTTGTAACCAGATCAGACTAGTTGTAACCAGATCAGACTAGTTGTAACCAGATCAGACTAGTTGTAACCAGGTCAGACTAGTTGTACCCAGATCAGACTAGTTGTAACCAGATCAGACTAGTTGTAACCAGATCAGACTAGTTGTAACCAGGTCAGACTAGTTGAATAACCAGGAGACAGACTAGTTGTAACCAGATCAGAATGACCCAGTGAATAACCTTCCAGGAACAGAATGAGACTAGTATAGTGAATAACCTTCCAGGTAAGAATGACCCAGTAACCTTGATCTGGAATAACCTTCCAGGAGACTGACCCAGTCCTTCAGGAGACAGAATGACCCAGAATAACCTTCCAGGAGACAAATGACCTTCCAGGAGACATCAGTGAATAACCAGATGGGACCAGTGAATAACCTTCCAGTGAATGAGACAGTGAATAACCTTCCAGGAGACAGAATGACCCAGTGAATAACCTTCCAGGAGACAGAATGACCCAGTGAATAACCTTCCAGGAGACAGAATGAATGACCCAGTGAATAACCTTCCAGGAGAATGACAGAATAACCTTCCAGGAGACAGAATGACCCAGTGAATAACCTTCCAGGAGACAGAATGACCCAGTGAATAACCTTCCAGGAGACAGAATGACCCAGTGAATAACCTTCCAGGAGACAGAATGACCCAGTGAATAACCTTCCAGGAGACAGAATGACCCAGTGAATAACCTTCCAGGAGACAGAATGACCCAGTGAATAACCTTCCAGGAGACAGAATGACCCAGTGAATAACCTTCCAGGAGACAGAATGACCCAGTGAATAACCTTCCAGGAGACAGAATGACCCAGTGAATAACCTTCCAGGAGACAGAATGACCCAGTGAATAACCTTCCAGGAGACAGAATGACCCAGTGAATAACCTTCCAGGAGACAGAATGACCCAGTGAATAACCTTCCAGGAGACAGAATGACCCAGTGAATAACATTCACATACTAATTTTGCAGTAGAGTAAAGATGAGTCAAGTCATTTCATAGAACAGGACAGACATTTTTATTTTACCTTTATTTAACTAGGCAAGTCAGTAAGAACAAATTCTTATTTTCAATGACAGCCAGTGGGTTAATTGCCTTGTTCAGGGGCAGAACGACAGATTTGTACCTTGTCAGCTCGGGATTTGAACTTGCAACCTTCCGGTTACTAGTCCAACGCTCTAACCACTAGGCAACCCTGCCGCCCCCTACATATCAGCTGTACACTGAAGCTTCACATAAACACTATATTTCCAAGGAAGGAATACCACATCCTTATTGAGTAAGTGTAATGTTTCTTCCTGTTTCTTAATGAATGCCCGTAACAAGACTGAGTCAATAGGAGGAGTGGTGTGTATCAGAAGTCCGTCAGACACATGTTACTGCAAGGAGAGTAACGACACCAGGGCTCTACATTCACACTAACGTAAGGGGAAATAAAAACAATACAACACTTGTCATTTAAAAAAAAAACATACAACAATTTTATCAAATGGATTTTAATCAGATAATTCGACATAATGTTTACAAATGTTAAGGACATGAAAAGGGCTGGTCCAACCAAAAACATCCCAAATAAAGATCCATACCTTTTTTATACAAAAATGATTTACAAAACAAATCCCTTCAGCTACAAACAAACAACATTCAAACCTGCAGCATTCAGAATCCAGTTTTTTTTAATAGAGAAATAAAAATAAGCTTTTACAAACAAATTTGGTAAGAAAAATTACATTTAAAGAAAACAAATTGCACTCCTTTGTACATTCATAAAAGCTGACAATGTTTGAAATGTTTTGACAGTGTCAATAGAGCTTTGGATGTCAGCAGTCCACACAGAACAGCGGGGGGGGTGGCACCCTATTCCCTATATAGTGCACTACTTTTGACCAGGGCCAATTGGGTAGTAGTGCACTATATAGGGAATAGGGTTCCATTTGGAACGCACACAGGAGGAAACATTTCATTATGAAATAAATCTCCTCCTTTTAAAACAGTGAAAAAGCAAGACGACCCCCTCTTCCCTATCACCCTCCCTTCCCTATCACCCTCCCTTCCCTATCACCCTCCCTTCCCTATCACCCCCACTTCCCTATCACCCTCCCTTCCCTATCACCCCCACTTCCCTATCACCCTTCCCTTCCCTTCCCTATCACCCTCCCTTCCCTATCACCCTCCCTTCCCTATCACCCCCACTTCCCTATCACCCTCCCTTCCCTATCACCCTCCCTTCCCTATCCCTTCCCTATCACCCCTACCCCCCCTTCCCTATCACCACCCCTTCCCTATCACCACCCCCTTCCCTATCACCACCCCCTTCCCAATCACCACCCCCTTCCCTATCACCCCTCTACCTCACCTTAAAAACACCAGACTATATACACATTTTAAATAGTTTTCTCTTTTCGCTAAGGTTGGAATCAATTCCATTTTTAATTCAGTCAATTCAGCAAGTGAATTCAAATTCATATTCACAAACAGAAATAAAAATCCTCATGAATTGAATTTCCACTAAATTGACCCCAACCCTGTTTTTTCACACAGTTAGGACTAATCCTAATTTACATTTTAATGGAATTTTCACTTAGTCATGCATTGATATCAATGGGAGACCAAGTGAAAATTTGACGTAAGTGGACGTTAGGATCCACCCCCATCAGACCTGGGTTGCAAATACTTGAAACATGAATTTACAACCTTTATCTGACCCTGATTGAGCTTGTCTGGAGCAATAAACCAATAGAAACATCACAAAACGTCAAACCCCATCCATCTGACACTCCAGGCAGACTCTAACAAATTCTACATTTTTTAAGTATTTGAAACCCAGTTCTGCCCCTCCCCTCCCCCACCTTAGACCCGCCCCATTTCTCCTATTGGTTGAAGGGTTTGGTGTTGAAGCAGGTCCCGTCCTCGATCATGTTGAGGAACATCTTCTCGTACATCTTGTGTATGGAGGAGGTGGAGATGATCCGGTTGATCTTCTTGATGCTCCTGAGGAGTGGGCGTGGTGCCCCCTGCTGCCGAAGCCTGCTCAGGCTGTGAGCCAGACCCTTTCATTGATGGAATAATAGATTAGCTTTTATTTTGACCATTTAAACAAATACATACACTGACTACATTGTTTTAACGATCAAGGAGAACACAAAGTGATCAAGTCAGTTACTCCGTCTTCTCCATTGCGGTGCTTTCATCAAAGGAAACCCAACACACTTCTAATTGGATAATCTTATCTTGTTGTTGGTACGTAGAAAAGGAAAAATGAGGAATGTCCACAGTCATAATTGGTCTAGATTAAGGCAGGCGTGTTAATGTGCATGGTGGTGGCGGACCAATACCTTATTGATGTCCAGGTCCTTGTTCTGGTTCTTCCAAAGGTGTAGGAGCTGCAGGAGGTACTGCTGGGATCGGCATGAGGAGACCACGGCCCTGATGTCTTCCTCGTGAGCCCGGACCCCTGGAAGACTCTTCATCACCATCATCAGGTCACCCAGGGTCAAGTTCTTCAAACCCGCACACCTGGACACCTTACGCTCACAGTGGTTCACACCTGAGATAACAGGGTAGAGGAGGGAACTCAGGTTAAACTGATACTACTGTAAGACACCTGGACACCTTACGCTCACAGTGGTTCACACCTGAGATAACAGGGTAGAGGAGGAACTCAGGTTAAACTGATACTACTGTGGTTCAAGACAACAGGGTAGAGGGGGAACTGGACACCTTACACCTGGACTCACAGTGGTTCACACCTGAGATAACAGGGTAGAGGAGGGAACTCAGGTTAAACTGATACTACTGTAAGACACCTGGACACCTTACGCTCACAGTGGTTCACACCTGAGATAACAGGGTAGAGGAGGAACTCAGGTTAAACTGATACTACTGTAAGACACCTGGACACCTTACGCTCACAGTGGTTCACACCTGAGACAACAGGGTAGAGGAGGAACTCAGGTTAAACTGATACTACTGTAAGACACCTGGACTCCTTCTGCTCACAGTGGAGGGAAAGGATCATGGAGAAAGGTTAGTCATGATACTACTCTTAGACAGCTGGATTAGGGCTGCCACAATTATCGTATAACCACTTAACCAACGGTTATGGATGAAGAACATCAGGGAAATTGAAAAACTAATTTGTAGAACAAACAGCTGACTGAAGACGGGGATGGCTGGGAACTCGTGTGGTTGAGTCAGTCTCTGCTATAACATGGACTCTACAGTGTGATGAAACTTTGTTGCTCCAGGCTGAAAGAAGCAAGGTGCTGTAGCAGACAAGTCGTTGGTTGCCTAGGCAACCCTCCCCATTTGTATTGTCTTTGTTGTTGTTGCTATTCCAACGGTTATATTACGGTGACTGCTGGTCATTTGGCTGACCAATAACCATCATCTAAAATACCACCCCTAACCTGGACACCCCTAACCTGGACACCCTAACCTGGACACCCTTAACCTGGACCTTTGTTGGACTAGCCTAACCTGGACACCCTTAACCTGGACAGCCCTAACCTGGACACCCCAACCTGGACACCCTTAACCTGGACACCCTTAACCTGGACAGCCCTAACCTGGACAGCCCTAACCTGGACACCCTTAACCTGGACACCCTTAACCTGGACACTCTTAACCTGGACACCCCATACCAGCCCTAACCTGGTCACCCTAACCTGGACACCCCTAACCTGGACACCCTTAACCTGGACACCCCATACCAGCCCTAACCTGGACAGCCCTAACCTGGACACCCCTAACCTGGACAGCCCTAACCTGGACACCCCCTAACCTGGACAGCCCTAACCTGGACACCCTTAACCTGGACACCCCTAACCTGGACACCCTTAACCTGGACAGCCCTAACCTGGACACCCCGAACGTGGACACATTTAACCTGGACACCCCATACCAGCCCTACCCTAACCTGGACACCCCTAACCTGGACACCCCTAACCTGGACACCCCCCCTAACCTGGACAGCCCCTAACCTGGACACCCTAACCTGGACACCCTTAACCTGGACACCCCCTGGACCAGCCCTAACCTGGACACCCCTAACCTGGACACCCTTAACCTGGACACCCTTAACCTGGACACCCCTAACCTGGACACCCTAACCTGGACACCCCTAACCTGGACAGCCCTAACCTGGACACCCTTAACCTGGACACCCCTAACCTGGACACCCTAACCTGGAGACACCCCTAACCTGGACACCCTTAACCTGGACACCCTTAACCTGGACACCCTTAACCTGGACACCCCCTACCAGCCCTAACCTGGACACCCCTAACCTGGACACCCTTAACCTGGACACCCTTAACCTGGACACCCCTAACCTGGACACCCCTAACCTGGACACCCTTAACCTGGACAGCCCTAACCTGGACACCCTTAACCTGGACACTCTTAACCTGGACACCCCCATACCAGCCCTAACCTGGACACCCTAACCTGGACACCCCTAACCTGGACACCCTAACCTGGACACCCCTAACCTGGACACCCCTAACCTGGACACCCTGGACACCCCAACCTGGACAGCCCTAACCTGGACACCCTTAACCTGGACACCCTTAACCTGGACAGCCCTAACCTGGACACCCTTAACCTGGACACTCCTAACCTGGACACTCCTAACCTGGACACCCTTAACCTGGACACCCCAACCAGCCCTAACCTGGACACCCCTAACCTGGACACCCCACCCCTAACCTGGACACCCCTAACCTGGACACCACTAACCTAACCTGGACAGCCCTAACCTGGACACCCTTAACCTGGACACCCTTAACCTGGACACCCCTAACCTGGACAGCCCTAACCTGGACACCCTAACCTGGACACCCCTTAACCTGGACACCCTTAACCTGGACACCCTTAACCTGGACACCCCATACCAGCCCTAACCTGGACACCCTTAACCTGGACACCCCTAACCTGGACACCCCTAACCTGGACACCCCTAACCTGGACACCCTAACCTGGACAACCTGGACACCCCTTAACCTGGACACCCCTAACCTGGACACCCCTAACCTGGACACCCTAACCTGGACACCCTTAACCTGGACACCCTAACCTGGACACCCCTAACCTGGACACCCCTAACCTGGACAGCCCTAACCTGGACACCCTTAACCTGGATACCCCTAACCTGGATACCCCTAACCTGGACACCCCTAACCTGGACACCCTTAACCTGGACAGCCCTAACCTGGACACCCCTAACCTGGACACATTTAACCTGGACACCCCTAACCTGGACAGCCCTAACCTGGACACCCTTAACCTGGACACCCCTAACCTGGACACCCCTAACCTGGACATCCTGAGACAACAGGTTGGACACCCCTAACCTGGACAGCCCTAACCTGGACACCCCTAACCTGGACAGCCCTAACCTGGACACCCCTAACCTGGACAGCCCTAACCTGGACACCTTCCACTCACAGTGGTTCACTGGATAATAGATATGATGAGCCCAGGACATAACAGGACCCTCTCATTGGATAATAGATATGATGAGTCCAGGACATAACAGGACCCTCTCACTGGATAATAGATATGATGAGCCCAGGACATAACAGGACCCTCTCACTAGATAATAGATATGATGAGCCCAGGACATAACAGGACCCTCTCATTGGATAATAGATATGATGAGCCCAGGACATAACAGGACCCTCTCACTAGATAATAGAAATGATGAGCCCAGGACATAACAGGACCCTCTCACTAGATAATAGATATGATGAGCCCAGGACATAACAGGACCCTCTCACTAGATAATAGATATGATGAGCCCAGGACATAACAGGACCCTCTCACTAGATAATAGATATGATGAGCCCAGGACATAACAGGACCCTCTCACTAGATAATAGACATGATGAGCCCAGGACATAACAGGACCCTCTCATTGGATAAAAGTCTTTAGAACTCATATGCAGCAGCCAATAGCAGAGCTCTACTAAACGGATCCTACTGACCTTGAATGATGCCGTAGAGTTTAACCTGGTCTTTGTTCTGTTCTCTCCAGAGTCTCAACAGGAGTAGTATCTGCTGCTGGGGGGAGCAGGCCTTCTTAAGCCTCTCCAGACTCTTCCTGTCCACCCTCTTCCCAGGCAGGCTCTCCAGGAGACGCTCCAGGGGACGGAGGACAGACGGAGAGACGCCAGAGACTGGAAGATGGCCTCCTCACACAGCGACACGTCTGAGACAGAGAGGGAGAGAGAGAGAGAGGACACTGACGTTACATCCTGGTACTTAGGTACATGTTTTCTTTCCGATACATTGAGATGTTGATTGATTCTGTGTGAAGAGACAGATGTGTTTGGTTTACTCTATTGGGACCATAATTGTATCCTATTCCAGAAACAGCCTTTCTGTTTCAGGTTCTATCAAATGAACAATCATTTATTCTATTGATCAGATATCAAATCACTAGATGATGAGCACCAGTTCACATGAAGACCTCAACGCCTGCGGAGATGGACCTCAACCTTCCCCCTGATACGGCTCACTGTGATACGTCACACAGCAGACCTGCTGTGATGGAACAAAGGTGTTCTGTGTGTGTGCATCGTTCTGGTTCTAGAACTCAGTACTGTGTTTGGGTCTCCTGGGAGACTCATCAGGCTCACTCTGATGTGGTGTGTGTGTGTGTGTGTGTGTGTGTGTGTGTGTGTGTGTGTGTGTGTGTAATGGAGGGTATCCAGTCATTACCAGACCAGATAATGAAAACATCACTTCCTCTCACTTCTTTGTTCCATCCCAGCGGCGACACACTCATTTCCCTCACAGCCTCTCCTCCTTCATCCTTATGTACTTCTGGCTTCGTTCCTAAGTCTGTAGTTGACTCCTAAAGTGCACCGCATTCCCTTTATAGTGCACTACATTTGACCAGGGCCAATAGGGCTCTGGTCAAAAGGAGTGCACTATATAGGTAATAGGGTGCCATTTTGGGATGCAGGTCTGACCTACAGCAGGGCTGACTTGGTTGGGAGTTACCCTGGTGGTGGGGTGTGGGGTTACACTGATGCCATGATTACTGTATTTATGTCATAACCTTTAAACACCTGCAATGTGCAATGATGGAAAAGTACTGGGTAAATGGAGATGTACTGCTTCAAGTTCTCAGGATGAGAATCGTCTGCACCTGCTGATAGTCACACAGCCTCAAGGACGAGATAGTAGAGAGAAACCACAGTCTAGACCTGTTTTTCTCATCTTAGATACTTTGTTTCAAATCCAATGCAACAATGTTATGATATGATTGACGGTAGATCGTATAAAGAGCGTTGTCTCCTGTTTCACCACACAGATCGTTACGATAGACTACTGAGGTACTCTGCATGTGAATCTCTGTCTGCAATTACATTTTATTACTAACGAGTTTAATACCAAAGTTCCTGTGTCATCTATCTGGAAGACTGATTGTTGAAGGAAACTGACATCACCCCATGCAAAGGACCACCCAACTTACAGCAGGTCTGACTTACAGCAGGTCTGATTTATAGCAGGTCTGATTTACAGCAGGTCTGACTTACAGCAGGTCTGACTTACAGCAGGTCTGACTTACAGCAGGTCTGACTTACAGCAGGTCTGACTTACAGCAGGTCTGACTTACAGCAGGTCTGACTTACAGCAGGTCTGATTTACAGCAGGTCTGATTTACAGCAGGTCTGACTTAGAGCAGGTCTGACTTAGAGCAGGTCTGATTTACAGCAGGTCTGATTTACAGCAGGTCTGACTTAGAGCATTTTCTCAAATCTAAACCAACGGCTTAGACATATTTCCTCTCAATTTGACATTTTTACTTCAAACTATTTTCTAATTCTTTGCAAACGATCTGCGGTGTCACCATAGAAATACAACGACTGAATCATTGTAATTGTATGTGTGTCGTATCCTACGAAAACAAATCCTGAATGAATTGTTAAGGAGAGCGTCAGTCCCCAGGGAAAGTAACAGTTCTGGGTGTTCTACTCAGAGTTGTTAGTCATCCTATAGGAACTCAGTTTCATGTGAAGAGTTGATTCTCATGGAAGTCAACCTCCCCCTGACACGGCTCATTGTGATACATCACACAGCAGAGATGGTGTGATGGAAGACAGGTGTTCTGTGTGCATCGTTCAGGTTCTAGAATGAGAACTCAGTACTGTGTTTGGTCTCCTGGGAGACTCATCAGGCTCAGTCTAATGTGTTGTGGTTCTGTGGTGTGTGTGTATGTGTGTGTGTGTATGGTGTATGTGTGTGTGTTCTCAGCAGCATTCTTCATGGTTTCAGCCTGAGTAAGACCCAAACTGGCGGCCTGTGAGCAAAGAAACAAACATGTTTTTCATGGTTGGGCATAAGATACTGTAAAAACACCAGCAAATCAGCTCCAATTGATTTTAATTTAGGAAATCTGTTCCCAAGTATTCCCACGTATACTAGAAAGACACGTGATCGTAAACTTTTTATTTTATTTAACCTTTATTTAACTTGGCAAGTCAGATAAGAACAAATTCCTATTTACAATGACGGCCTAACCGGGACGATGGGCCATTTGTGAGCCGCCCTATGGGATGGGATGGGATGAGCGATGGGCCATTTGTGAGCCGCCCTATGGGATGTGAGCCGCCCTATGGGATGTGAGCCGCCCTATGGGATGTGAGCCGCCCTATGGAATGTGAGCCGCCCTATGGGATGTGAGCCGCCCTATGGATGTGAGCCGCCCTATAGGATGTGAGCGCCCTATGGAATGTGAGCCGCCCTATGGAATGTGAGTGCCCTTCGGGATGTGATGGCGCCTATGGGATGTGAAGTGCCCTATGGGATGTGAGCCGCCCTATGGGATGTGAGCCGCCCTATGGGTTGTGACCCGCCCTATGATTGTGAGCCGCCCTATGGGATGTGAGCCGCCCTATGGGATGTGAGCCGCCCTATGGAATGTGAGTGCCCTTCGGGATGTGAGGCCCTATGGGATGTGAAGTGCCCTATGGGATGTGAGCCGCCCTATGGGATGTGAGCCGCCCTATGGGTTGTGACCCGCCCTATGATTGTGAGCCGCCCTATGGGATGTGAGCCGCCCTATGGGATGTGAGCCGCCCTATAGAATGTGAGCCGCCCTATGGGATGTGAGCCGCCCTATGGAATGTGAGCCGCCCTATGGAATGTGAGCCGCCCTATGGGATGTGAGCCGCCCTATGAGATGTGAGCCGCCCTATGGGATGTGAGCCGCCCTATGGGATGTGAGGCACCCTATGGGATGTGAGGCACCCTATGGGATGTGAGGCGCCCTATGGGATGTGAGGCGCCCTATGGGATGTGAGGCGCCCTATGGGATGTGAGCCGTCTTATGGGATGTGAGCCGCCCTATGGGAAGTGAGCCGCCCTATGGGTTGTGAGCCGCCCTATGGGATGTGAGGCGCCCTATGGGTTGTGAGCCGCCCTATGGATTGTGAGCCGCCCTATGGGATGTGAGCTACCCTATACAAATGTATGCAAGGTTTGAAATTATTATTTATTAGTCAAATATTATATATGTTTGGGCTTCTTGCGGCCAATTTGCAGTCTACAAATGATCTGTAATTGTGTTCCGGCCCCCAGACCATCTGCTCAAGAAAAAAAGCTGTCTGGAGTTACTGGAGTTAGTGGGATGACGTCTGGAGTTACTGGAGTTAGTGGGATGACGTCTGGAGTTACTGCAGTTAGTGGGATGACGTCTGGAGTTACTGGAGTTAGTGGGATGACGTCTGGAGTTACTGGAGTTAGTGGGATGACGTCTGGAGTTACTGGAGTTAGTGGGATGACGTCTGGAGTTACTGGAGTTAGTGGGATGACGTCTGGAGTTACTGGAGTTAGTGGGATGACGTCTGGAGTTACTGGAGTTAGTGGGATGACGTCTGGAGTTACTGCAGTTAGTGGGATGACGTCTGGAGTTACTGCAGTTAGTGGGATGACGTCTGGAGTTACTGGAGTTAGTGGGATGACGTCTGGAGTTACTGGAGTTAGTGGGATGACGTCTGGACTTACTGCAGTTAGTGGGATGACGTCTGGAGTTACTGCAGTTAGTGGGATGACGTCTGGAGTTACTGGAGTTAGTGGGATGACGTCTGGAGTTACTGGAGTTAGTGGGATGACGTCTGGAGTTACTGGAGTTAGTGGGATGACGTCTGGAGTTACTGGAGTTAGTGGGATGATGTCTGGAGTTACTGGAGTTAGTGGGTTGACGTCTGGAGTTAGTGGGATGACGTCTGGAGTTACTGGAGTTAGAAGGATGACGTCTGGAGTTACTGCAGTTAGTGGGATGACGTCTGGAGTTACTGCAGTTAGTGGGATGATGTCTGGAGTTACTGGAGTTAGTGGGATGACACCTGGAGTTACTGCAGTTAGTGGGATGACGTCTGGAGTTACTGCAGTTAGTGGGATGATGTCTGGAATTAGGTGGATGACGTCTGGAGTTACTGGAGTTAGTGGGATGACGTCTGGAGTTACTGGAGTTAGTGGGATGATGTCTGGAATTAGTGGGATGGCGTCTGGAGTTACTGGAGTTAGTGGGATGATGTCTGGAGTTAGTGGGATGACGTCTGGAGTTAGGTGGATGACGTCTGGAGTTACTGCAGTTAGTGGGATGACGTCTGGAGTTACTGGAGTTAGTGGGATGATGTAGACCTGCTGTTCAAGTGAAACGCTGTAGGCAGCTGTGATTAACTGGGTTTCAACCAGTGTTTACCTGCTGAGATCAAGCCTAGGTATTTTCTTGGGGATGGAAAACAGTTTCAGGTGAAGTTACTCATTAACCTCTGTTGCACATCTGTCCCATTCAGACTCACATACTTGTAAAAGTACAGGACTCAGACACTGTGGTCATTTAGTCAGTGTGAAGCTGAGCGGGTCGTCATGCAGAGCTGTGGATTAGGGATGCTCATTCCTTTTTTAATAGACATTACGTGGTGTATGTGCTGTGGTCATGTGTGGCTCAGTAGGTAGAGCGTGGTGTTTGCAACGCCAAAGGTAGTGGGTTCAATTCCCGCTGGGTCCACCCATACAAAAAAAAACAATGTATGACTTTAAATCACTTATATTGTATATTCTGTATATTCTCACCAGTGTGACACTGTGTGTGGTGTTGGGAGCACTCCAGGACAGATCCTTCAGCCTTGTTCTCACACAGTGTGTTCTGGGTGGGGGTCCCTGGTCGGAGGGTCTTCAAGCCCAGCTCAGAGCAGTTCCTGTGAGGCACACACGGCTCGCTGGCAGACATCCGGCTGGAGAACAGGCCCTGCGGACACGCCTCACACGCTGTGTCTATCTCTGGTGTACCTAGGAGAGAAGAACACAAAACGAACTTCCAATTTATGACACCTGACCAAGATCATTTCTTTTTTTTTTTTTTTTACAGGTGGGGATCATGTTTTTATCATAATCTGAGAGAAATTGCTCTTTTCACATCAAGCCTCTTCAGGTTATACATTTCCAATATGTCAAGTTTCAAGTTGTGGTACGTCTTTCTCATCATAAAGCAGCAGTGGAAGTGTGGAGTTTCTGTGGCATTGTTTAGAGAGGAGTAAACTACGAACGGTGCTATAACGCTATCTACCACATCCTGTTTTAGATCAGAGAAGAAGTGAGAATCGGAGACTGTATAAAGGTCCTTCATGCATCCAGTATGATGATATTTGACAGAGATGAAAAGGCATATTTGCGTGAAAACAGATGACATGATGACAAAGCATGTGACAAGGCATATTTGTGTGAAAACAGATGACAGGATGACAAAGCATGTGACAAGGCATATTTGTGTAAGTACATTAACTAATAGGTCTATATGAAATGACTAGTTATTACTACAAGTGACCAGCAGAGCATCTTCACTGGGTCATAGGTCCTCAGGTTGATAAGCCAAACAGTGGTCATAGATCCTCAGGTTGACAAGCCATACAGTGGTCATAGATCCTCAGGTTGACAAGCCATACAGTGGTCAGAGATCCTCAGGTTGATAAGCCATACAGTGGTCATAGATCCTCAGGTTGATAAGCCATACAGTGGTCATAGATCCTCAGGTTGATAAGCCATACAGTGGTCATAGATCCTCAGGTTGATAAGCCATACAGTGGTCATAGATCCTCAGGTTGACAAGCCATAAGCCATACAGTGGTCATAGATCCTCAGGTTGACAAGCCATACAGTGGTCATAGATCCTCAGGTTGACAAGCCATACAGTGGTCATAGATCCTCAGGTTGATAAGCCATACAGTGGTCAGAGATCCTCAGGTTGACAAGCCATACAGTGGTCATAGATCCTCAGGTTGATAAGCCATACAGTGGTCATAGATCCTCAGGTTGATAAGCCATACAGTGGTCATAGATCCTCAGGTTGACAAGCCATACAGTGGTCATAGATCCTCAGGTTGACAAGCCATACAGTGGTCATAGATCCTCAGGTTGATAAGCCAAACAGTGGTCATAGATCCTCAGGTTGACAAGCCATACAGTGGTCATAGATCCTCAGGTTGATAAGCCATACAGTGGTCATAGATCCTCAGGTTGACAAGCCATACAGTGGTCATAGATCCTCAGGTTGACAAACCATACAGTGGTCATAGATCCTCAGGTTGACAAGCCATACAGTGGTCATAGATCCTCAGGTTGACAAGCCATACAGTGGTCATAGATTCTCAGGTTGATAAGCCATACAGTGGTCATAGATCCTCAGGTTGACAAGCCATACAGTGGTCATAGATCCTCAGGTTGACAAGCCATACAGTGGTCATAGATCCTCAGGTCGATAAGCCATACAGTGGCCATAGATCCTCAGGTTGACAAGCCATACAGTGGTCATAGATCCTCAGGTTGACAAGCCATACAGTGGTCATAGATCCTCAGGTTGATAAGCCATACAGTGGTCATAGATCCTCAGGTTGATAAGCCAAACAGTGGTCATAGATCCTCAGGTTGACAAGCCATACAGTGGTCATAGATCCTCAGGTTGATAAGCCATACAGTGGTCATAGATCCTCAGGTTGATAAGCCATACAGTGGTCATAGATCCTCAGGTTGATAAGCCATACAGTGGTCATAGATCCTCAGGTTGACAAGCCATACAGTGGTCATAGATCCTCAGGTTGATAAGCCATACAGTGGTCATAGATCCTCAGGTTGACAAGCCATACAGTGGTCATAGATCCTCAGGTTGACAAGCCATACAGTGGTCATAGATCCTCAGGTTGACAAACCATACAGTGGTCATAGATCCTCAGGTTGACAAGCCATACAGTGGTCAGAGATCCTCAGGTTGATAAGCCATACAGTGGTCATAGATCCTCAGGTTGACAAGCCATACAGTAGTCATAGATCCTCAGGTTGACAAGCCATACAGTGGCCATAGATCCTCAGGTTGACAAGCCATACAGTGGTCATAGATCCTCAGATTGACAAGCCATACAGTAGTCATATATCCTACGTTTGACAAACCATACAGTGGTCATACATCCTCAGGTTGACAAGCCATACAGTGGTCATAGATCCTCAGGTTGACAAGCCATACAGTGGTCATAGATTCTCAGGTTGATAAGCCATACAGTGGTCATAGATCCTCAGGTTGACAAGCCATACAGTGGTCATAGATCCTCAGGTTGATAAGCCATACAGTGGTCATAGATCCTCAGGTTGATAAGCCATACAGTGGTCATAGATCCTCAGGTTGACAAGCCATACAGTGGTCATAGATCCTCAGGTTGATAAGCCATACAGTGGTCATAGATCCTCAGGTTGATAAGCCAAACAGTGGTCATAGATCCTCAGGTTGACAAGCCATACAGTGGTCATAGATTCTCAGGTTGATAAGCCATACAGTGGCCATAGATCCTCCGGTTGACAAGCCATACAGTGGTCATAGATCCTCAGGTTGACAAGCCATACAGTGGTCATAGATCCTCAGGTTGACAAGCCATACAGTGGTCATAGATCCTCAGGTTGATAAGCCATACAGTGGTCATAGATCCTCAGGTTGATAAGCCATACAGGCCATTTGGAAAGTATTCAGACCACTTAACTTCTTCTACATTTTCTTAGGTTACAGACTTATTATTTTCTCATCAATCTACACACAATACCCCATAATGACAAAGCAAAAAAATGGTTTTTAGAAATGTTTGCAAATGTATAAAAATACAAAAAAACTGAAATATGACATTTACATAAGTACTCAGACCCTTTACTCAGTACTTTGTTGAAGCACCTTTGGCAGTGATTACGGCCTGGAGACTTCTTGGGTATGACGCCACAATCTTGGCACACCTGTATTTGGGGAGTTTCTCCCAGTCTTCTCTGCAGATCTTCTCAAGATCTGTCAGGTTGGATGGGGAATGACACTGCACAGCTATTTTCATTGTCTCTCCAGAGATGCCCGGGTTTTGGCTGGGACCCTCAAGGACATTGTCCTGTTGGAAGGTGAACCTTCACTCCAGTCTGAGGTCCTGAGCGCTCTGGAGCAGGTTTTCATCAAGGATCTCTCTGTACTTTGCTCTGTTCATCTTTACCTCAATCCTGACTAGTCTCCCAGTCCCTGCCGCTTAAATACATCCACACAGCATGATACTGCCACCACCATGCTTCACCGTAGGGATGGTGCCAGGTTTCCTCCAGATGTGACGCTTGGCATTCAGGCCAAAGAGTTCAATCTTGGTTTCATCAGACCAGAGAATCTTGTTTTACATGGTCTGAGAGTCTTTAGGTGCCTTTTGGCTAACTCCAAGCGGGCTGTCATGTGCCTTTTACTGAGGAGTGGCTTCCGTCTGGCCACTCTACCATAAAGGCCTGATTGGTGGAGCGCTGCAGAGATGGTTGTCCTTCTGAAAGGTTCACCCATCTCCACAGAGGAACTCTGGAGCTCTGTCAGATTGACCATTGGGTTCTTAGTCAGCTCCCTGATCAAGGCCCTTCTCCCCGGATTGCTCAGTTTGGCCGGGTGGCCAGCTCTTGGAAGAACTTTGGTGGTTCCAAACTTTTTACATTTAAGAATGATGGAGGCCACTTTGTTCTTGGGGACCTTCAATGCATCAGAAATGTTTTGGTAGTGTTCAGAATAAAAAAAATTATGACTACCCCATCTCTGTACCCCACACATTCAATTATCTGTAAGGTCTCTCAGTCAAGCAGTGAATTTCAAGCACAGATTCAACCACAAAGACCAGGGAGGTTTTCCAATGTTTTCGTAAAAAGAAGGGAACCTATTGGTAGATGGGTAAAAATATCCCTTTGAGCATGGTGCAGTTATTCATTACGCTTTGGATGGTGTATCAATACACCCAGTCACTACAAAGATACAGGAACCCTTTCCAACTCAGTTGCCAGAGAGGAAGGAAACTGCTCAGGGATTTCACCAATGGTGGTTTTAAAACAGTTACAGAGTTTAATGGCTGAGATAGGAGATAACTGAGGATGGATCAACAACACTGTAGTTACTCCAGAAATAATAACATAAAGGACTGAGTGAAAATAAAGAAACATTTCCAGAATAAAAAATATTCCAAACATGCATCCTGTTTGCAATTAGGCACAAAAAAAATACTGAAAAGAATGTGGCAAAGCAATTAACTTTTTGTCCTGAATACAAAGCGTTATTCAATCTTCATATTTTCAAGGAAGATGGTGGCTGCATTGTGTTATGGGTATGCTTGTCACCGGCAAGGACTAGGGAGTTTTTTTGAGGGAAAAATAAACCGAATAGAGCTAAGCAAAACGTGGTTCAGTCTGCTTTCCATCAGACACTAGGAGACAAATTCACTGTTCAGCAGGACAAGGACAAATATACAATCCAGGTGTGCAAAGCTCTTGGAGATGTCACGATCGTCGTATGAAGCGGACGAAAATGCAGCGTGGTATGTGTTCATGATGATTTTTAAAATAAAAGAAAGCTCTGAACACTGAATACAAACTATACAAAACAATAAACGAATAACGACCGTGACGCTACAATGAGAACTGTGCTGAACACAAGCAACTAACATAGACAATCACCCAACAAACAAACAGTGAAACCCAGGCTACCTAAGTATGATTCTCAATCAGAGACAACTAATGACACCTGCCTCTGATTGAGAACCATACTAGGCCCGAAACATAGAAATCCCCAAAATCATAGAAAAACAAACATAGACTGCCCACCCCAACTCACGCCCTGACCATCCTAAATAATGACAAAACAAAGGAAATAAAAGGTCAGACAGGAGAACCAGGTGCAGTCCATTTAGTGAGTAGCCAGACCAACACTAGAGAGGTAGGGAGGAACAGAGGGAGGGAAGAACAGAGGGAGGGAGGGAGGGAGGGAGGGAGGGAGGGAGGGAGGGAGGGAGGGAGGGAGGGAGGGAGGGAGGGAGGGAGGGAGGGAGGGAGGGAGGGAGGGAGGGAGGGAGGGAGGGAGGGAGGGAGGGAGGGAGGGAGGGAGGGAGGGAGAACCAGGTGCAGTCCATTTAGTGAGAGGAGCCAGACCAACACTACTGATTAATAGTCCTCTAGTATATGAGGTCAGCGTTATGGAATAGCTGTGCCAGTGTGTGTTTTACAAAAGACTGTAAAAAGCTGTAATCGCTGTCAAAGGTTATTCTGACATGTATTGACTCAGCGGGTTGAATACTTCATTAATCAAGATATATTAGTGTTTTATTTTACATTAATCAAAAAAATCTATATTTGAATTGTTCTTCCACTTTGACATTACAGAGTATTTTGTGAGGTTCATTGACTAAAATGTACAATTAAATCAATGTTAATCCCAATTTGAAACAAATTAGGTAGGTAGGAAACACCTTCCAGTCCCAGTGTGTCTAACACAGACTCAGGTAGGAAACATCTTCCAGCCCCAATCTAACAGTCTGACACAGACTCAGGTAGGAAACATCTTCTAGCCCCAGTCTAACAGTCTGATACAGACTCAGGTAGGAAACACCTTCCAGCCCCAGTCTAACAGTCTGACACAGACTCAGGTCTCTTCTAGCCCCAGTCTAACAGTCTGACACAGACTCAGGTAGGAAACATCTTCCAGCCCCAGTCTAACTGTCTAACACAGACTCAGGTAGAAACACAGACTCAGGTAGGAGGAAACATCTTCTAGCCCCAGTCTAACAGTCTGATACAGACTCAGGTAGGAAACATCTTCCAGCCCCAGTCTAACAGTCTGATACAGACTCAGGTAGGAAACATCTTCTAGCCCCAGTCTAACTGTCTGACACAGACTCAGGTAGGAAACATCTTCTTCTAACAGTCTGAGACTCAGGTAGGAAACAGCCCCAGTCTAACAGTCTGACACAGACTCAGGTAGGAAACATCTTCTAGCCCCAGTCTAACTGTCTAACCAGACTCTAACAGTCTGATACAGACTCAGGTAGGAAACACCTTCCAGCCCCAGTCTAACTGTCTGATACAGACTCAGGTAGGAAACACCTTCCAGCCCCAGTCTAACAGTCTGATACAGACTCAGGTAGGAAACACCTTCCAGCCCCAGTCTAACTGTCTGACACAGACTCAGGTAGGAAACATCTCTAGCCCAGTCTAACTGTCTAACACAGACTCAGGTAGGAAACACCTTCCAGCCCCAGTCTAACTGTCTGATACAGACTCAGGTAGGAAACACCTTCCAGCCCCAGTCTAACAACTGTCTGACACAGACTCAGGTAGGAAACATATTCTAGCCCCAGTCTAACAGTCTGACACAGACTCAGGTAGGAAACATCTTCTAGCCCCAGTCTAACTGTCTAACACAGACTCAGGTAGAAACACCTTCCAGCCCCAGTCTGTCTGATACAGACTCAGGTAGAAACATCTTCTAGCCCCAGTCTTCTGATACAGACTCCAGGTAGGAAACACCTTCCAGCCCCAGTCTGTCTGATACAGACTCAGGTAGGAAACATATTCTAGCCCCAGTCTGTCACCTTCCAGCCCCAGTCTAACTGTCTGATACAGACTCAGGTAGGAAACATAGCCCCAGTCTTCTGATACAGACTCAGGTAGGAAACACCTTCCAGTCCCAGTCTGTCTGAACAGACTCAGGTCTTCCAGCCCCAGTCTAACTGTCTGATACAGACTCAGGTAGGAAACACCTTCCAGCCCCAGTCTAACAGTCTGATACAGACTCAGGTAGGAAACATCTTCTAGCCCCAGTCTGTCTGATACAGACTCAGGTAGGAAACATATTCTAGCCCCAGTCTAACTGTCCAGCCCCAGTCTGTCTGATACAGACTCAGGTAGGAAACACCTTCCAGTCCCAGTCTAACAGTCTGATACAGACTCAACAGTCTGATACAGACTCAGGTAGGAAACATCTTCTAGCCCCAGTCTGTCTGATACAGACTCAGGTAGGAAACATATTCTTCCAGCCCCAGTCTAACAGTCTGATACAGACTCAGGTAGGAAACACCTTCTTGCCCCAGTCTAACAGTCTGACAGACTCAGGTAGGAAACATCTTCCAGCCCCAGTCTAACTGTCTGACACAGACTCAGGTAGGAAACACCTTCCAGTCCCTGATACAGACTCAGGTAGTCTGCTGAACATTCAGGTAGGAAACATCTTCCAGCCCCAGTAACTGTCTGACACAGACTCAGGTAGGAAACATCTTCTAGCCCCAGTCTAACAGTCTGATACAGACTCAGGTAGGAAACACCTTCCAGCCCCAGTCTGTCTGATACAGACTCAGGTAGGAAACATCTTCCAGCCCCAGTCTGTCTGATACAGACTCAGGTAGGAAACACCTTCCAGCCCCAGTCTAACAGTCTGATACAGACTCAGGTAGGAAACATCTTCTAGCCCCAGTCTGTCTGATACAGACTCAGGTAGGAAACATATTCTAGCCCCAGTCTAACTGTCTAACACAGACTCAGGTAGGAAACATCTTCCAGCCCCAGTCTGTCTGATACAGACTCAGGTAGGAAACACCTTCCAGTCCCCAGTCTAACAGTCTGATACAGACTCAGGTAGGAAACATCTTCTAGCCCCCAGTCTGTCTGATACAGACTCAGGTAGGAAACATCTTCCAGTCCCAGTCTGTCTGAACAGACTCAGGTAGGAAACACCTTCCAGCCCAACAGTCTACAGACTCAGGTAGGAAACATCTTCCAGCCCCAGTCTAACTGTATACAGACTCAGGTAGGAAACACCTTCCAGCCCCAGTCTGTCTGATACAGACTCAGGTAGGAAACACCTTCCAGCCCCAGTCTAACTGTCTGATACAGACTCAGGTAGGAAACACCTTCCAGCCCCAGTCTAACTGTCTGATACAGAGACAGAGAGGAAATATGGAGCTGATCCTGTCTAACTGTCTCCTTAGAATCTGACATGTCTCTATTCATCATCTCTAACTGAGACGCTCAACATACTATTGAAACTAAAACTCTAACCAGAAACAAAAAACCTCCTCTTTCCCCCTTCTCCTCTCTCTCCCCTCCTCTCCTCTCTTATCCTCCTCTCCTCCTCTCTTATCCTCCTCCCTCTCCCATCCTCTCCTCTTTCTCCCATCCTCTCTTCTCCCATCCCTCCCCCTCTCCTTTCCCTCCTCTTTCTCCCATCCTCTCTTCTCCCTTCTCCCCTCCTCTCCTCTCTTGTCCCCTCTCCTCCCCTTCTCCCATCCCCTCTCCTTTCCTTCTCCCATCCTCTCTTCCCCTCTCTCCTCCCCTCTCCTTCTTCTTTCCTCCGACTCTCTCTTCTTTCCTTCCCCTCTCCTCACCCCTCTTCTCTCCCCTCTCTCCCAGCCTCTCCCCTCCTCTTCTCATCTCCTCTCTCCCTCTCCTCTATCATCTGGCCTGGAATACGCCTGAAATCACAAACCAGGACTGAAGGCTGAGGAACTTATAATTAAAAGGAGGGGAAGGAGGCCAACGAGAACAACGTACAAAAATGACAAAGGCGTAGTTTATGTCTGGCGTGATCTTTGATCATGCTTAGCTTTGTTTGTGTCCCAAATGGTACTTATTTCTTATAGTGCACTATTTTAGACGAGGGCACATAGGGCTCTGGGTCAAAAGTAGTGCACTATAGGGACATGTGGGACATAACCTATCTGAGTGAGCTGACAGGAGAGGAGATCCTGGTGATGATGACAGCCAGGCAGCAGAGTTATTATGTCTGATGAAAAGGCCTGCCACTCACAGCTCTGCCTCTGTCTGGTCCTCCGCCAACACACTCAGTACTATCAGTGGGCTCATAGAGAACAGAACAGGTCAGGACCATACAGCAGTGGACTGGGTAATGGAGAGCATATACTCATTATATTGTAGACTGATTAGACCTACCACAGGCTGAGTAAACACTTCCCCTCTGAGGACATGGGCTGACCAGGAATAACATTTTGCAAACCATTATGTATGAGTATATAACTGGAAGTACCAATCAAAAGAGAGGGAGGATCTTCAGCCAAGTTAAATAAACCAACAGCAGTTAAAGAATGAACAAGATCCTTCAGCACCACAGCTTCATTTGCATCATAAAACAAAAACCAAAAAAAACCAACATCCTTTCAGTCAATCAATTCATTCAGTCATTGGTTGATTGTAATAACAACATAGATGACCTACCTAGAGCAGTCACGCCGAAGCCAGGTGGACAGGACGTGTGTTTGATGCAGAACTCCACCACCAGGTGGTAGCCTGGGATACACTCACACAGCTGGTCGTGGGTTCTGTTACACTCCTGACTGACCAGCTGCCTCTCCTTGCAGACGGTCGTGCAGTATTGGCAGCTGTCGCCCCAGTGCCAGTGTTCTGAGAAGGACCGGTCGGGGCACGGCGAGCAGGCGGTGGGGGGTTTCGGCGGTACAGTGGGTCAGGACAGCCGTGCCGGGCGGACACTGGTCACACAGGAGGAGTTCAGAGGTCAAGGGGTCGCAGGTTGGTACTTAGGGGGTGGACCTCGTGGAACGCCCAGGAGAAGGAAATGGCGAAGAGCTGTGGGAGAAATAGAGAGAGAGAGGGGGAAGAGAGGAGGGGGGGGAGAAGAGAGATTAGTGGGGAAATGAAAGAGAGAACAGAGAGAGAAGAGGAGAGAGAGAGTAGAAAGATAAAGAGAGAGTCAGAGAACAGAGAGAGGAGGGGGAGGGAGAAGAGAGATAGTGGGAAATGAAAGAGAGAACAGAGAGAGAAGAGGGAGAGAGATATAGAAAGATAAAGAGAGAGTCAGAGAACAGAGAAGAGGAGGGGGAGGAGAAGAGATAGTGGGGAAATGAAAGAGAGAACAGAGAGAAATATAGAAAGATAAAGAGAGGGAGAACAGAGAGAGGAGGGGGAGAGAGAGAGATAGTGGGGAAATGAAAGAGAGAACAGAGAGAGAAGAGGGAGAGAGATATAGAAAGATAAAGAGAGAGTCAGAGAACAGAGAGGAGGGGGAGGGAGAAGAGAGATAGTGGGGAAATGAAAGAGAGAACAGAGAGAAGAGGGAGAGAGATATAGAAAGATAAAGAGAGAGTCAGAGAACAGAGAGAGAGGAGGGGGAGGGAGAAGAGAGATAGTGGAAATGAAAGAGAGAAATAGAGAGAAATATAGAAAGATAAAGAGAGAGTCAGAGAACAGAGAGAGGAGGGGGAGGGAGAAAAGAGAGATAGTGGGGAAATGAAAGAGAGAACAGAGAGAGAAGAGGGAGAGAGAGATATAGAAAGATAAAGAGAGTCAGAGAACAGAGAGAGGAGGGGGAGGGAGAAGAGAGATAGTGGGGAAATGAAAGAGAGAACAGAGAGAGAAGAGGGAGAGAGAGATATAGAAAGATAAAGAGCGAGTCAGAGAACAGAGAGAGGAGGGGGAGGGAAGAAGAGAGATAGTGGGGAAATGAAAGAGAGAACAGAGAGAGAGAAGAGGGAGAGAGAGAGGTGAAAAAGAGAGACAGAAAGGGAGAGAGAACAGAGAGGAGAACCACCAGATTAGACAGAACGAATGTTTACAGCCTATCTGATGCCAGAGAAACTAAGCGTTCAGGCTTGTTGTGATTGACCGGGTGTAACCCAAGCCTGGGGTGATTGACTGAGTGACTAAGTGTTATATGAAGCCAGAAACCAGGCAGGACTAAATAGAAGCGTGTCTGTGATTGACAGTGTAAAGCAGCAGTAAGCAAGGCAGCAGCCTTCACCGCTGTGGCCCAGATGTCAATTCTCCCTCCGGGGACTTCCCTACTCCCTACGCCACTGTCATGAAAAGCACTGTATCCAGTCAGCAATGTCCCTCAGAATCTCCTGCAGAACTGTATAGGCCTTGGCCTGGGGTGACCTATACTGGCCTGGGGTGACCTATACTGGCCTGGGGTGACCTAAACTGGCCTGGGGTGACCTAAACTGGCCTGGGGTGACCTAAACTGGCCTGGCGTGACCTATCAACTGGGGTGACTTAAACTGGCCTGGCCTGGGGTGCCCTATACTGGCCTGGGGTGACCTATACTGGCCTGGGGTGACCTATACTGGCCTTGGGTGACCTATACTGGCCTGGGATGACCTATACTAGCCCGGCCTGGGGTGGCCTATACTGGCCCGGCCTGGGGGACCTATACTGGCCCGGCCTGGGGTGACCTATACTGGCCCGGCCTGGGGTGACCTATACTGGCCCGGCCTGGGAGACCTATACTGGCCCGGCCTGGGGTGACCTATACTGGCCCGGCCTGGGGGACCTATACTGGCCCGGCCTGGGGTGACCTATACTGGCCTGGCCTGGGGTGACCTATACTGTCCTGGCCTGGGTGACTTTTCTGTCCTGGCCTGGGGTGACCTATAATGGCCCGGCCTGGGGGACCTATATTGGCCCAGCCTGGGGTGACCTATACTGGCCCGGCCTGGGGTGACCTATACTGGCCTGGCTGGGGGCCTATACTGGCCTGGGGTGACCTATACTGGCCTGGGGTGACTTTTCTGTCCTGGCCTGGGGTGACCTATAATGGCCCGGCCTGGGGGACCTATATTGGCCCGGCCTGGGGTGACCTATACTGGCCTGGGGTGACTTTTCTGTCCTGGCCTGGGGTGACCTATAATGCCCGGCCTGGGGGACCTATACTGGCCCAGCCTGGGGTGACCTATACTGGCCCGGCCTGGGGTGACCTATACTGGCCTGGCCTGGGGGCCTATACTGGCCTGGGGTGACCTATACTGGCCTGGGGTGACTTTTCTGTCCTGGCCTGGGGTGACCTATAATGGCCCGGCCTGGGGTGACCTATACTGGCCCGGCCTGGGGTGACCTATACTGGCCCGGCCTGGGGGCCTATACTGGCCTGGGGTGACCTATACTGGCCTGGGGTGACTTTTCTGTCCTGGCCTGGGGTGACCTATATGGCCCGGCCTGGGGTGACCTATAATGGCCCGGCCTGGGGGCCTATACATGGAGACCTAAACTGGCCTGGGGTGACTTTTCTGTCCTGGCCTGGGGTGACCTATAATGGCCCGGCCTCCCTTCTGGCCCCGGCCTGGGGTGACCTATACTGGCCTGGGGGTGACTTTTCTGTCCTGGCCTGGGGTGACCTATAATGGCCCGGCCTGGGGGACCTATATTGGCCCAGCCTGGGGTGACCTATACTGGCCCGGCCTGGGGTGACCTAAATGCCCGGCCTGGGGGGCCTAACTGGCCTGGGGTGACCTATACTGGCCTGGGGTGACTTTTCTGTCCTGGCCTGGGGTGACCTAAATGGCCCGGCCTGGGGTGACCTATACTGGCCCGGCCTGGGGTGACCTATACTGGCCCGGCCTGGGGGGCCTATACTGGCCTGGGGTGACCTATACTGGCCTGGGGTGACTTTTCTGTCCTGGCCTGGGGTGACCTATAATGGCCCGGCCTGGGGGGGGCCTATACTGGCCTGGGGTGACCTATACTGGCCTGGGGTGACTTTTCTGTCCTGGCCTGGGGTGACCTATAATGGCCCGGCCTGGGGTGACCTATAATGGCCCGGCCTGGGGGGACCTATATTGCTTGTTTTACTCCCGGGAAATGCCCCTGTGCATTCTGTATATGGAAGTTCTGGAATAAAGACATTGTTGAACTTTTGACCTTTCATCATTCAGTGGGAAGTCACCATTCAATGACATTCTGCTACAGAGCTCTAGACCAAAATTACACGCTGCTCTGTCGCCCATAATTACAATGTTCTGATCATCTGAAGGGAAGTCACATTGGATGACTCCTGTGGCCGTTCGCCAGCTGAGAGGGAATACAGCTGGAGTGTGTACATCCCCTCAATCAGACAGAGGCTTAGTGGCTCAGCGGTCTTAAGGCGCTGCATCTCAGTGCTTAGAGCGTCACTACAGACCCTGGTTCGATTCCAGGCTGTATCACAACCGGCCGTGATTAGGAGTCCCATAGGGCGGCGCACAATTGGCCCAGCGTCGTCCGGGTTTGGCCGGAGTAGGCTGTCATTGTAAATAAGAATTTGTTCTTAACTGACATGCCTAGTTAAAATAAAAATATGGCTCCTATGTAGTGCACTACTTTTGACCAGAACCCATAGGACTATATAGGAATAGGGTGCAATTTGGGACGCATTAAGAGTTTACTAGTGTATTACACAGTAGTCAGTCAAGGAGATGTTATTCTGCTCGTCAGTGTCCAAACCGCTGAATGACACGAAATTGAAATCAGGGCAGGAGCGTGATTTAAAAAACAAAATACTACTTCCTCTGACTAACTCAGGCTATGGAGCAGGATTTAAAGACTTCCTCTGACTAACTCAGGCTATGGAGCCCTCTGACTAACTCAGGCTATGGAGCAGGATTTAAAAGACTTCCTCTGACTAACTCAGGCTATGGAGCCTCTGACTAACTCAGGCTATGGAGCAGGATTTAAAAGACTTCCTCTGACTAACTGAGGCTATGGAGCAGGATTTAAAAGACTTCCTCTGACTAAAGTGCTGTGGAGCCTAGGCTTTCCATATTCAACCTAAACCACCATCTCAGGAGGGATGACAGAGCAGTCATTTCCATGTGTATCATTTCCCTGCATTAAGACTGAAGGAACACACCCAGCAGCTGACTGAGGGAGCAGGATTGGAGGACCTAGGCTACGTCCTGGCCCCCATATTCCCTATGTAGGCTATGGAATAGCCCCATAGGGCTCTGGTCAGCAGTAGTGCACTATAGGGAATAGGGTCCCAATAGGGCTCTGATCAGCAGTAGTGCACTATAGGGAATAGGGTCCCAATAGGGCTCTGGTCAACAGTAGTGCACTACATAGGGAATAGGAGCCCCCATAGGGCTCTGGTCAACAGTAGTACACTATACTAGGGAATAGGGCCCCATAGGGCTTTGGTCAACAGTAGTGACTTCCTCTAGGAATAGGGCCACCATAGGGCTCTGGTCAACAGTAGTGCACTATATAGGGAATAGGGCCCCATAGGGCTATGGTCAACAGTAGTGCTATGGGAATAGGGCCCCCATAGGGCTCTGGTCAACAGTAGTGCACTATATAGGGAATAGGGCCCCCATGGGCTTTCAACAGTAGTGCTATATAGGGAATAGGGCCCCCATAGGGCTCTGGTCAACAGTAGTGCACTTCCATGTGAATAGGGCCCCCATAGGGCTCTGGTCAACAGTAGTGCACTATATAGGGAATAGGGCCCCCATAGGGCTCTGGTCAACAGTAGTGCACTATGGGGAATAGGACCCCCATAGGGCTCTGGTCAACAGTAGTGCACTATATAGGGAATAGGGTCCCCATAGGGCTCTGGTCAACAGTAGTGCACTATATAGGGAATAGGGCCCCCATAGGGCTCTGGTCAACAGTAGTGCACTATATAGGGAATAGGGCCCCCATAGGGCTCTGGTCAACAGTAGTGCACTATATAGGGAATAGGGCCCCATAGGGCTCTGGTCAACAGTAGTGCACTATATAGGGAATAGGGCCCCCATAGGGCTATGGTCAACAGTAGTGCACTATATAGGGAATAGGGCCCCATAGGGCTCTGGTCAACAGTAGTGCACTATATAGGGAATAGGGCCCCATAGGGCTCTGGTCAACAGTAGTGCACTATATAGGGAATAGGGTCCCCATAGGGCTCTGGTCAACAGTAGTGCACTATATAGGGAATAGGGCCCTGGCTAGGGCTATGGTCAACAGTAGTGGTACTATATAGGAATAGGGCCCCCATAGGGCTCTGGTCAACAGTAGTGCACTATAGAGGGAATAGGGTGCCATTTAAGACACAGACCTAGGCAATGTCCCATCTATCTCTCCTTCCTCCTAAAGTGTGCACTTTGTCACTTCCCTTAAAGCCCCAATGCAGTCTTTTTAATTGTATTTTTAAACCATCACCATGTGTTTATTTCATGAAAATAACTCAAAAAAATATTTTTTATCATTTATTTCCCTGAGCTACCTTTTGCCATTGAAATGCTCAGTCCGATCGTGTGGCGTGTCGATACACATTTTTAAATGTTTACAATACACGGCCCTGATTGGCGGTTAGGATGGTCTCGACTCGAGCAGGGGTCTCCAACATCACGAGCTACCAGTAGCTCACAGCCTACCTATGAGTAGCTAAATCAACACAACATTGACATTATCCCACCCTGGTTAGCCACTATTGGCTTAAAAAGCCAAACCTAACACAATATCTGCCAATTAATTTCCAGCAATATCGCCCCTGTCTGTCTGTGTTGTGCAGCGTCTGTCTATCACTCCGTGTGTATCAAGTTGATGTGATAACCATCTTGTTGGTTGACAGAAATACTTTCCCAAAAACACTCTCATATAAATGTTAACTGCAAAGTAGGCTTACCTGGCACAAGTGTTTAATGAGTAGATATAATTTGTATGTATAATTTGTTATTGGCTAACTTTGCCATAGAATGAGTAGCAGCAGTATAAAAACCATCACCAGACCGGCTTGTTAGACGGCACATTCCTCACGCGCTACATATTAAAGGGACAGACGCCCAATTAAAGAGGAATTACACAAAACCCCCAGACAATGGTCTTCTGATGTGATGTCATCATTAACATGGACTCAGAACATCTATTGGAGTTGTTTATTAAACCCTTATTTTACCAGGCATGTTGTCAGAAAACATAGTACACTACTTTCTGTTGTACACTAAGGACCAGGGGAAGAGTTGATAACATAGTACACTACTTTCTGTTCTACACTAAGGACCAGGACCAGGAGAAGAGTTGATAACATAGTACACTACTTTCTGTTCTACACTAAGGACCAGGGAAGAGTTGATAACATAGTACACTACTTTCTGTTCTACACTAAGGACCAGGGAAGAGTTGATAACATAGTACACTACTTTCTGTTCTACACTAAGGACCAGGGGAAGAGTTGATAACATAGTACACTACTTTCTGTTGTACACTAAGGACCAGGAGAAGAGTTGATAACATAGTACACTACTTTCTGTTGCACACTAAGGACCAGGAGAAGAGTTGATAACATAGTACACTACTTTCTGTTGCACACTAAGGACCAGGAGAAGAGTTGATAACATAGTACACTACTTTCTGTTGCACACTAAGGACCAGGAGAAGAGTTGATAACATAGTACACTACTTTCTGTTGTACACTAAGGACCAGGGGAAGAGTTGATAACATAGTACACTACTTTCTGTTGCACACTTTGATAACTAGTACACTACTTTCTGCACACTAAAGACCAGGGGAAGAGTTGATAACATAGTACACTACTTTCTGTTGTACACTAAGGACCAGGGGAAGAGTTGATAACATAGTACACTACTTTCTGTTGCACACTAAGGACCAGGGGAAGAGTTGATAACATAGTACACTACTTTCTGTTGTACACTAAGGACCAGGAGAAGAGTTGATAACATAGTACACTACTTTCTGTTGTACACTAAGGACCAGGGGAAGAGTTGCAGGGGAGAGGAGAATAAGAGAAGGATGCACCTATTTGAAAGTTTGAAAAAAAATGAGTAGCTTGTGACGTGTGTTTTTTTTTAAGTAGCTCTCATGCTAGAAAAGGTTGGAGAACCCTGCTGTAGAGCCTACCTCGTTAACCCCTTCAAATAGAACTGCTCATTGGTCAGAATAATCTAATCGTATTGTGATGTCATGCTGTGGCCAAAAACTCCATCCCACCTGAACAGGCTTTTTCTTTTTTTTAAAAAGCTCTTATACTAAAAGGACATTATCATAATTTTCACAATTTGAGAGTGTTATTTCGACCTCAAAGTGCTGAAATAACATGAATGAAACTGTAAAATCACTGCACTGCCCCTTTAACTCATTTGAAAGGAGAGGACTGGTATACAATGCTTTTAGATTTGTGGGAAGTAGTAAACGAACGCACACATCAGTAGAAAGTAGACTCGCCTCCAGACGTTCTAAGTTTGGTTTAAAAAAAACGTCAAGCAACAAGACTATGGAGGACCAAATGTATTGTACACACAGCGGTAAGTCTCTTTGGATAACAGAGTCGGCTATATGGTATACATCATTAGGTCTATTACAATGGAGGATCAGAAGGCTGGAGAGCTCAGGGATGGATGGATGGAGTCAGTACTGCTGTTCAGGTGGTCTGCCTGGGGATTTCAGCTCTTTAGAGACATCAAACACACACACACAGACTGACCCAGCCCTCTGCCTCTAACTAAACTGACTGATGTAAAATCCCCCCCCCCATTAAAAGGCCTCAGAGGCTACATCCCAAAATGGCACCCTATTCCCTATATAGTGCACTACTTTAGACCAGAGCCCTATGGCACCCTATTCCCTACATAGTGCACTACTTTAGACCAGAGCCTGGCACCCTATTCCCACACATAGTGCACTACTTTAGACCAAAGTCCTATGGGCCCTGGTCAAAAGAGTACACTGAATAGGGATTAGGGTGCTATTTGGGACACACTAGTGGGAGGCCTGGCATCAAACAGCACTCTTGATGAAATCCTAAACCATCAACGACCCCAGCAGCTATGAGCAGATGGGTCGGTACCCATAATACCCATAACAAATCAAATGTTAGTATACAGATGATATAACATACACATACTGTGAGACATTACAACTTAATAAACCTAGGAGAATGACAAATCTGGCACGTTCAACTCTTACAATCAAATCAAATGTTATTTGTCACATGCGCCCAGGTGTAATATGCTATGCAACAGGTGTAGTAGACAAATACAACAGGTGTAGGTAGACCTTACAGGAAATGCTGAATACAACAGGTGTAGTAGACCTGCTACAGGGAAATGCTGAATACAACAGGTGTAGTAGACCTTACAGGAAATGCTGAATACAACAGGTGTAGTAGACCTTACAGTGAAATGCTGAATACAACAGGTGTAGTAGACCTTTACAGTGAAATGCTGAATACAACAGGTGTAGTAGACCTTACAGGGAAATGCTGAATACAACAGGTGTAGTAGACCTTACAGGGAAATGCTGAATACAACAGGTGTAGTAGACCTTACAGGGAAATGCTGAATACAACAGGTGTAGTAGACCTTACAGTTAAATGCTGAATACAACAGGTGTAGTAGACCTTACAGTAAATGAATACAACAGGTGTAGTAGACCTTACAGGAAATGCTGAATACAACAGGTGTAGTAGACCTTGTGAAATGCTGAATACAACAGGTGTAAATGCTGAATACAACAGGTGTAGTAGACCTTACAGTGAAATGCTGAATACAACAGGTGTAGTAGACCTTACAGGGGAATGCTGAATACAACAGGTGTAGTAGACCTGCTGAATACAACAGGACCTTACAGGGAAATGCTGAATACAACAGGTGTAGTAGACCTTACAGTGAAATGCTGAATACAACAGGTGTAGTTACAGGGAAATGCTGAATACAGGGGAATGCTGAATACAACAGATGTAGTAGACCTTACAGTGAAATGCTGAAATGCTGAATACAACAGGTGTAGTAGACCTTACAGTGAAATGCTGAATACAACAGGTGTAGTAGACCTTACAGGAAATGCTGAATACAACAGGTGTAGTAGACCTTACAGAATACAACAGATGTAGTAGACCTTACAGTGAAATGCTGAATACAACAGGTGTAGTAGACCTTACAGTGAAATGCTGAATACAACAGGTGTAGTAGACCTTACAGTGAAATGCTGAATACAACAGGTGTAGTAGACCTTACAGTGAAATGCTGAATACAACAGGTGTAGTAGACCTTACAGTGAAATGCTGAATACAACAGGTGTAGTAGACCTTACAGTGAAATGCTGAATACAACAGGTGTAGTAGACCTTACAGTGAAATGCTGAATACAACAGGTGTAGTAGACCTTACAGTGAAATGCTGAATACAATACAACAGGTGTAGTAGACCTTACAGTGAAATGCTGAATACAACAGGTAGTAGTAGACCAGGTGTAGTAGACCTTGAATACAACAGGGAATGCTGAATACAACAGATGTAGTAGACCTTACAGTAAATGAATACAACAGATGTAGTAGACATTTAAATGCTGACTGACAAGCCCTTAACCAACAATGCAGTTTAAAAAAAAAAAAAAAAAAACTAACAAAAATAAGAATAAGAAATAAAAGTCACAAATCAATATTTGGGTCAATAAAGTCCACCAACTAACTTTTTAGAAACCTGTAACAGTACAGGCAGGTAGCCAAGTATGAAAGCAAAACAGTAGCAGCGATAGCAGAGATTCATACAGTATGTGTAACCATGGCAGAGTATGTCATTGATCTCCATATCATTTAGTCCCAGGCTGTGTTCCACTGTCTCTGATTTATGCAGCATTACAACTAACAGATGATCATTTATGAGTGGGAGGCCGTAGCAAGAGTTTGGCACGGTCAAGATAATATTTGTTAATGATTAACTAAAGATAATATAAACATTTCTGATGAAACTGAGTCTGATATATATATATATATATATATATATATATATATATATCAGACTCAGTTTCATCAGAAATGATTGAAACTGAGTCTTTCTCCATCAGAAATGTTTATATTATCTTTAGTTAATCATTAACAAATACCCACTTTACCGTGCCAAACTCTTGCTACGGCCTCCCACTCATAAATGATCATCTGTTAGTTGTAATGCTGCATAAATCAGAGACAGTGGAACACAGCCTGGGACTAAATGTATATATATATATTCTGTTTGTTTTGAAGGATTCTTTCAATGGACATTTCCACCAACTTCCGAGTCATTTTGGAGGATGTTTACACATACCACCTAACTCACCTGAGAACCAGGGTGAATCCCGAAATGGAAACGTGTTCCTGTAGTAATTCAGATGGCATCAGTCATGCTGTTTCCACAGTACGTGACAACAACTTAAACAGTAGAGTGTAAAGAAAGGATAGAGACACTGTCTCTCAGTGTTTCAATGTTATTAGATAGAGAAAAGGATAGAGACACTGTCTCTCAGTGTAGTAGAAAAGGATAGAGACACTGTCTCTCAGTGTTTCAAAAAGGATGTTATCTAGAGTAGAGAAAAAGGATAGAGACACTGTCTCTCAGTGTAGTAGAGAAAGACACTGTCTCAGGTTTCAATGGAGAAAAGGATAGAGACACTGTCTCAGTGTTTCAATGTAGAGAGAGAAAGGATAGAGACACTGTCTCTCAGTGTAGTAGTGTTTCAATGTTATTAGAGTAGAGAAAGGATAGAGACACTGTCTCTCAGTGATTCCATGTTATTAGAGTAGAGAAAGGGATAGAGACACTGTCTCTCAGTGTTTCAATGTTAGAGAGAAAAGGATAGAGACACTGTCTCTCAGTGTAGTAGAGAAAAGGATAGAGACACTGTCTCTCAGTGATTCCATGTTATTATACCATATCCAACCTAATAGTTCCACCACCCACATGCAATGACATCTCCTGGTTTCAATGATGTTTCTAGAGACAATATCTCTCTCTCTTCATCACTCAATACCTAGGTTTACCTCCACTGTATTCACATACTACCATACCTTGTCTGTACATTATACCTTGATGCTATTTTTTACTCACCCCCAGAAACCTCCTCTTTTACTCTATGTTCCAGACGCTCTAGACGACTCAATTCTCATAGCTTTTAGCCATACCCTTATTCTACTCCTCCTATGTTCCTCTGGCGATGTGAGGTGAATCCAGGCCCTGCAGTGCCTAGCTCCACTCCTATTCCCAGGCGCCTTTGATGACTTCTGTAAACCTGCAATAGCCTTGGTTTCATGCATGTTAACATTAGAAGCCTCCCCCTAAGTTTGTTCTATTCACTGCTTTAGCACACTCTGCCAACCCGGATGTTCTAGCTGTGTCTGAATCCTGGCTTAGAAGACCACCAAAATTCAGAAATTTTAATTCCAAACTACAACATTTTCAGACAAGATAGAACTGCCAAAGGGGGCGGTGTTGCAATCTACTGCAAAGATAGCCTGCAGAGTTCTGTCCTACTATCCAGGTCTGTACCCAAACAATTTGAACTTCTACTTTTAAAAATCCACCTCTCTAAAAACAAGTCTCCTCACCGTTGCCGCCTGCTATAGACCACCTCTGCCCCCAGCTGTGCTCTGACACCATATGTGAACTGATTGCCCCCATCTATCTTCAGAGTTCGTGCTGCTAGGCGACCTAAACTGGAACATGCTTAACACCCCAGCCATCCTACAATCTAAACTTGATGCCCTCAATCTCACACAAAATTATCAATGAACCTACCAGGTACCTCCCCAAAGCCTTAAACACGGGCACCTTCATAGATATCATCCTAACCAACTTCCCCTCTAAATACACCTCTGCTGTCTTCAACCAAGATCTCAGCGATCACTGCCTCATTGCCTGCATCTGTAATGGGTCAGCGGTCAAACGACCTCCACTCATCACTGTAAAACGCTCCTGAAACACTCTGCGAGCAGGCCTTCTAATCGACCTGGCCGGGGTATCCTGGAAGGATATGATCTCATCCCGTCAGTAGAGGATGCCTGGATATTTTTTTTAAATGCCTTCCTAACCATCTTAAATAAACATGCCCCATTCAAGAAATTTAGAACCAGGAACAGATATAGCCCTTGGTCTCCCCAGACCTGACTGCCCTTAACCAACACAAAACATCCTATGGCGTTCTGCATTAGCATCGAACAGCCCCCGTGATATGCAGCTGTTCAGGGAAGCTAGAAACCATTATACACAGGCAGTTGAAAAGCTAAGGCTAGCTTTTTTTCAAGCAGAAATTTGCTTCCTGCAACACTAACTCAAAAAGTTCTGGGACACTGTAAAGTCCATGGAGAATAAGAACACCTCCTCCCAGCTGCCCACTGCACTGAAGATAGGAAACACTGTCACCACTGATAAATCCACCATAATTGAGAATTTCAATAAGCATTTTTCTACGGCTGGCCATGCTTTCCACCTGGCTACTCCTACCCCGGTCAACAGCACTGCACCCCCAACAGCAACTCTCGCCCAAGCCTTCCCCATTTCTCCTTCTCCCAAATCCATTCAGCTGATGTTCTGAAAGAGCTGCAAAATCTGGACCCCTACAAATCAGCCGGGCTAGACAATCTGGACCCTTTCTTTTAAAATTATCTGCCGAAATTGTTGCCACCCCTATTACTAGCCTGTTCAACCTCTCTTTCGAATCGTCTGAGATTCCCAAAGATTGGAAAGCAGCTGCGGTCATCCCCCTCTTCAAAGGGGGACACTCTTGACCCAAACTGCTACAGACCTATATCTATCCTACCGTGCCTTCTAAGGTCTTCGAAAGCCAAGTCAACAAACAGATTACCGACCATTTCGAATCTCACCATACCTTCTCTGCTATGCAGTCTGGTTTCAGAGCTGGTCATGGGTGCACCTCAGCCACGCTCAAGGTCCTAAACGATATCTTAACCGCCATCGATAAGAAACATTACTGTGCAGCCGTATTCATTGATCTGGCCAAGGCTTTCGACTCTGTCAATCACCACATCCTCATCGGCAGACTCGACAGCCTTGGTTTCTCAAATGATTGCCTCACCTGGTTCACCAACTACTTCTCTGATAGAGTTCAGTGTGTCAAATCGGAGGGTCTGCTGTCCGGACCTCTGACAGTCTCTATGGGGTGCCACAGGGTTAAATTCTTGGACCGACTCTCTTCTCTGTATACATCAATGAGGTCGCTCTTGCTGCTGGTGAGTCTCTGATCCACCTCTACGCAGACGACACCATTCTGTATACTTCCGGCCCTTCTTGACACTGTGTTAACAACCCTCCAGGCAAGCTTCAATGCCATAGAACTCTCCTTCCGTGGCCTCCAATTGCTCTTAAATACAAGTAAAACTGAATGCATGCTCTTCAACCGATCGCTACCTGCACCTACCCGCCTGTCCAACATCACTACTCTGGACGGCTCTGACTTTAGAATACGTGGACAACTACAAATACTTAGGTGTCTGGTTAGACTGTAAACTCTCCTTCTAGACCCATATCAAACATCTCCAATCCAAAGTTAAATCTAGAATTGGCTTCCTATTTCGCAACAAAGCATCCTTCACTCATGCTGCCAAACATACCCTTTGTAAAACTGACCATCCTACCAATCCTCGACTTTGGCGATGTCATTTACAAAATAGCCTCCAATACCCTACTCAACAAATTGGATGCAGTCTATCACAGTGCAATCCGTTTTGTCACCAAAGCCCCATATACTACCCACCATTGCAACCTGTACGCTCTCGTTGGCTGGCCCTCGCTTCATACTCGTCGCCAAACCCACTGGCTCCATGTCATCTACAAGACCCTGCTAGGTAAAGTCCCCCTTATCTCAGCTCGCTGGTCACCATAGCATCTCCCACCTGTAGCACACGCTCCAGCAGGTATATCTCTAGTCACCCCCAAACCAATTCTTTCTTTGGCCGCTTCTCCTTCCAGTTCTCTGCTGCCAATGACTGGAACGAACTACAAAAATCTCTGAAACTGGAAACACTTATCTCCCTCACTAGCTTTAAGCACCAACTGTCAGAGCAGCTCACAGATTACTGCACCTGTACATAGCCCACCTATAATTTAGCCCAAACAACTACCTCTTCCCAACTGTATTTAATTTTAATTAATTAATTTATTTTGCTCCTTTGCACCCCATTATTTTTATTTCTACTTTTGCACATCTCTTCCCATTGCAAAACTACCATTCCAGTGTTTTACTTGCTATATTGTATTTACTTTGCCACCATGGCCTTTTTGCCTTTTACCTCCCTTCTTCTCACCTCATTTGCTCACATTGTATATAGACTTGTTTATACTGTATTATTGACTGTATGTTTGTTTTACTCCATGTAACTCTGTGTCGTTGTATCTGTCGAACTGCTTTGCTTTATCTTGGCCAGGTCGCACCATTGTAAATGAGGAACTTGTTCTCAACTTGCCTACCTGGTTAAATAAAAGGTAAAATAAAAATTAAAAAAAAAAATTAGAGTAGAGAAAGGATAGAGACACTGTCTCTCAGTGTAGTAGAGAAAAGGATAGAGACACTGTCTCTCAGTGTTTCAATGTTATTAGAGTAGAGAAAGGATAGAGACACTGTCTCTCAGTGTTTCAATGTTAGAGTAGAGAAAAGGATAGAGACACTGTCTCTCAGTGTTTCAATGTTACTAGAGAAGAGAAAGGATAGAGACACTGTCTCTCAGTGTTTCAATGTTATTAGAGTAGAGAAAAGGATAGAGACACTGTCTCTCAGTGTTTCAAATGTTATTAGAGAGAGAAAAGTGATAGAGACACTGTCTCTCAGTGTAGTAGAGAAAAGGGATGGAGACACTGTCTCTCAGTGTAGTAGAGAAAAGGATAGAGACACTGTCTCTCAGTGATTCCATGTTATTAGAGTAGAGAAAAGGATAGAGACACTGTCTCTCGGTGTAGTAGAGAAAAGGATAGAGACACTGTCTCTCAGTGTAGTAGAGAAAAGGATAGAGACACTGTCTCTCAGTGTAGTAGAGAAAGGATAGAGACACTGTCTCTCAGTGTAGTAGAGAAAGGATAGAGACACTGTATCTCAGTGTAGTAGAGAAAAGGATAGAGACACTGTCTCTCAGTGTAGTAGAGAAAAGATAGAGACACTGTCTCTCAGTGATTCCATGTTATTAGAGAGAGAAAGGGATAGAGACACTGTCTCTCAGTGTAGTAGAGAAGAGATAGAGACACTGTCCTCAGTGATTCCATGTTATTAGAGTAGAGAAAAAGGATAGAGACACTGTCTCTCAGTGTAGTAGAGAAAAGGATGGAGACACTGTCTCTCAGTGTAGTCGAGAAAAGGATAGAGACACTGTCTCTCAGTGTAGTAGAGAAAGGATAGAGACACTGTCTCTCAGTGTAGTAGAGAAAGGATAGAGACACTGTCTCTCAGTGTAGTAGAGAAAAGGATAGAGACACGGTCTCTCAGTGTAGAGAAAAGGATTGTCTCTCAGTGATTCCATGTTAGAGTAGACCGGTAGGACAGAAACACTACTGACGGCATCACTACTACTGTTGATGTAAAAGAGGAAGTTACTGTAGTCGCTGTGAAAAAGCTTCCCTTCAGGATGATGTGTTCCTTTCTTAATAAACGTTAGGTGGTGGATGTGTGTGTGATGTGTGTGTGTGTGTGTGTGTGTGTGTGTGTGTCCTCACTGTGTGTGTGTGTGTCCTCTGTGTATGTGTGTGTGTCCTCTGTGTGTGTGTGTGTGTCCTCTGTGTGTGTGTGTGTGTGTGTCCTCTGTGTGTGTGTGTGTGTGTATGTCCCTCTGTGTGTGTGTGTGTGTGTGTGTGTCCTCTGTGTGTGTGTGTCCCTCTGTGTGTGTGTGTGTGTGTGTGTGTCCTCTGTGTGTGTGTGTGTGTGTCCTCTGTGTGTGTGTGTGTATGTCCTCTGTGTGTGTGTGTGTGTGTCCTCTGTGTGTGTGTGTCCTCTGTGTGTGTGTGTGTGTGTGTCTGTGTGTGTGTGTGTGTCCTCTGTGTGTGTGTGTGTGTGTCCTCTGTGTGTGTGTGTGTGTGTCCTCTGTGTGTGTGTGTGTGTGTGTGTGTGTGTGTGTGTGTGTGTGTATTTGACAACAAAAAAAACAGATTTGTGTTTATTCTACAGGGCGTGACCTTTTGACACATTTCTCTGCCTCTCTGTCACCTCGTGAACGGCTCATTTTGGGGAAGTTGTCTGTAACAGACGCCACCGGTGCAGACACCACCGGTGCACACCGGGGGCAGAGCATAAAGATAAAGAGTTAAAGATAACAAGCCACATGTAGAACAATCCACATAGAAGAATATCTCCCTGGCTCTGCTTTTCACATTAATATCACCTGCATTCATTTACACAGAAGGCAAGTGTAGCCTATCATATCAGCCTATCTGTGTTTCAATCATTTAACACAACAATAATAATAATATATCTGCACACACACACACACACACACACACACACACACACACACACATGCACACAATCACACACACACACACACACACACACACACACACGACATAAAGAGTTCAATGAAAATAGAATACGTTATTTTCATACAAAGTTCTCTACTGGTTTTTAATCTGATACAGATCTCAACATGGACATATGCAAACCCCTTTATGAAATTTAAGATAGGAAGGACACCATATAACATCCAAAGGAAACAACTGTGCTTTCTGTACCAAAACAGAGAGGTGAGAACTACACTACCCTGCGTGTAATATCCTATAGCATTATTATGGCACATCATCGCCTGACTACTAACACACCGTTGGGCCAGAAGCAGGCACTTTTAGGACAAATTCTCACAGCTGTCACTCACTATCTATGGAATCTTGATTCACTTCACATTGGTCCTACAGGAAATAAAAAACATAACCTACATCTCAACCCCCATTAGCCTAGTGGGGTGGCAGGTAACCTAGCGGTTAGAGTGGAGGGACGGCAGGTAGCCTAAATCAAACCAAATTTATTTATATAGCCCTTCGTACATCAGCTGATATCTCAAAGTGCTGTACAGAAACCCAGCCTAAAACCCCAAACAGCAAGCAATGCAGGTGTAGAAGTACGGTAACCTAGTGGTTAGAGTGTAGGGACGGCAGGTAGCCTAGTGGTTAGAGTGGAGGGACGGCAGGTAGCCTTGTGGTTAGAGTGTAGGACGGCAGGTAACCTAGTGGTTAGAGTGTAGGGACGGCAGGTCGCCTAGTGGTTAGAGTGGAGGGACGGCAGGTAGCCTAGTGGTTAGAGTGTAGGACGGCAGGTAACCTAGTGGTTAGAGTGTAGGGACGGCAGGTAGACTAGCGGTTAGAGTGGAGGGGCGGCAGGTAGCCTAGTGGTTAGAGTGAAGGGACGGCAGGTAGCCTTGTGGTTAGAGTGAAGGGACGGCAGGTAGCCTAGTGGTTAGAGTGAAGGGACGGCAGGTCCTAGCGGTTAGAGTGTAGGGACGGCAGGTATCCTGTGCGGTTAGAGTGTAGGGATCGCAGGCATCCTAGTGGTTAGGAGTGTAGGGACGGCAGGTATCCCAGTGGTTAGAGTGTAGGACGGCAGGTATCCTAGTGGTTAGGAGGTAGGGACGGCAGGTATCCTAGTGGTTAGAGCGTTGGGCCAGGAACCGAAAGGTTGCAATATTGAATCCCCGACCTGAGAAGGTAAAAGTCGTTCTGCCCCCAAAAAACAAGGCAGTTGACTCACAGTTCCTAGGCCGTCATTGAAAATAAGAATTTGTTCTTAACTGACTTGCCTAGTTTAAAAAAAAAAAATGTAAATACAAAATTGACGATTATTTAGCTGTTTATATGTCGCAATAAATAAAAATAAATACTGATGCAGTTCATGTAGTTCCTTTTTAGGATTAGTTTAGGAAATTACACATAGGTAAGTGTGGAAACCATCTCTAAACCAACAAGTTATGCAAATTCAGCCTGAAACAAATTGAGTCATGACGGAGAGAGTTGAAAATACAATACACACCTATGTCAGGAGAGTCATGTGGTCGAGAAATATAGCATCTTGGTGTTTTTCTAGGCTCTATGAAGCCGGTACTATTTATAATAGTCATTGACGCATAAACATTATCGACTTAGTTTACATTAAAATACAAAATATGAAATATGTAAAAGAAATTTGTTCAAAACTTTCAAGTCCATACAACGAGGTTTCAAAACAATCACAGTTAGAAACGTCTCATTTCTACTAATATTGGACTCCCTTCACCAAAGACAAAGAGCTACAATTTCTATAATCAAAGATGATTTAAACACAGAATAGACTACCTACCTGTGCTGCGTTTTGATGAAGGAGCGCATCGCATCGAATATAACCGGATGTATCGTTCATCTGCACACTGTTCTCATCTCACAATTCACTCGTTGGAATAATCTATTCAATCGTTAGAATAAACCCCTTCGCCAAACATAGTCCACGGAGAGTATCAACAACGTGAAGGTAAAATACTCACCACGTGTAATTTCATTGCTGGCTGTGGTCTCATACTGTTAGCGCTCATCTCCGTCTCCTCTGTAGTAGAAACTGTTTAGACGAGACGAGGTTGTTTCCATACTTATACTTAGGAAGTGTGCCCACCCACTTTGGTGGCATTACGACTAGCGGGCTTCTCGCTTTGCCTTCTTACAGGGTTTCTCCTTCAAATAAATGCATACTTGCTATGATTGCGTCATCACTTACGTAGACTATAGAGGCAGTTTAAAAAAATCCATTTATGGTTTAGCACTGGAAATAAAATGAATATTTACAATTTGATGTATAATGCCGTTAACTCATATGAACAATAGCCTTTTTTTTAAGTTATTTAAAAATAGTTATTCAAACAATGAAATTAACAAAGGAGGGCATTGATCATTCTTGCCTAATGCCTATAATGCCGAATGTTTAGGTTGTTATTGTCTCCTTCCTGGATGGGGAAGACGAGGTATTGGTTCAGAGAGAGGTTGGGTGACCAGGTATTGGTCCAGAGAGAGGTTAGGTGATGAGGTATTGGTCCAGAGAGAGGTTGGGGTGATCAGGTATTGGTCCAGAGAGAGGTTGGGTGACCAGGTATTGGTCCAGAGAGAGGTTGGGTGACGAGGTATTGGTTCAGAGAGAGGTTGGGTGACCAGGTATTGGTCCAGAGAGAGGTTGGGTGACCAGGTATTGGTCCAGAGAGAGGTTGGGTGACCAGGTATTGGTCCAGAGAGAGGTTGGGTGACGAGGTGTTGGTCCAGAGAGAGGTTGGGTGACCAGGTATTGGTCCAGAGAGAGTTATGACCAGGTATTGGTTCAGCGAGAGGTTGGGTGACTTGTGTCGAGCACATTTTGTGAAGACAACAACCTCACAGAAGATGAACCATATCCATCAAAACCTACCATATTTCCTGGTTAATTACAGACAGAACTGTCATATACTTTACAGTGAGTGCCTTCAGAAAGTATTCATACCCTTTACTTGTTCCACATTTTGTTGTGTTACAGCCTGAATTCAAAATGGATTTATGTATAATAATATCTCTTATTGACAAAGTGAAAAAGATGGGGTTTTAGATTTTTTTTTTTCTCCAAATGTATTGAAAAGGAAATACTGAAAAATCCACTTACATATACTACCATTCAAAAGTTTGGGGTCACTTAGAATGTCTATTTTTAATAGATACACATTTTTTTTTTCCATTAAAATAACATTGAATTGATCAGAAATACAGTGTAGACATTGTTAATGTTATAATTACTTTTGCAGCTGGAAACAGCTGATTTTAATGGACCTGATTTTTTCTTTTTGTAACGGCTGAGACTTGAATGGGCCTCTGTGCATAGGCGTGCAGAGACCCATTATCAGCAACCATCACTCCTGTGTTCCAACGGCCCGTTGTGTCAGCTAGTCCAAGTTTATCATTTTAAAAGGCTAATTGATCATTAGAAAACCCATTTGCGACATGTTAGCACAGCTGAAAACTGTTGTTTGTGATTTAAGAAGCAATAAAACTGACCTTCTTTAGACTAGTTGAGTATTTGGAGCATCAGCATTTGTGGGTTCGATAACAGGCTCAAAATGGCCAGAAACAAATACCTTTCTGCTGAAACTCGTCAGTCTATTCTTGTTCTGAGAAATGAAGGCTATTCCATGCGAGAAATTGCCAAGAAACTGAAGATCTCATACAACGCTTTGTGCTACTCCGTCACAGAACAGCGCAAATTGGCTTTAACCAGAATAGAAAGAGGGGTGGGAGGCCCCGGTGCACAACTGAGCAAGAGGACAAGTACATTAGAGTGTCTAGTTTGAGAAGCAGACGCCCTCACAAGTCCTCAATTGGCAGCTTCATTAAATAGTACCCACAAAACACCAGTCTCACCTGTCAACAGTGAAGAGGCGACTCCCGGGATGCTGGCCTTCTAGGCAGAGTTGCAAAGAAAAAGCCATATCTCAGACTGGCCAATAAAAAGAAAGAAAAGATTAAGATGGGCAAAAGAACAGAGACACTGGACAGAGGGAACCCGCCCAGGTAGCGTGCAGCGCCTTCACTGTTGACTTTGAGACTGGTGTTTTGTGGGTACTATTTAATGAAGCTGCCAGTCTCCCAGTGTCTATTGGAAAGCAGACTGAATCAGGTTTTCCTCTAAGATTTTGCCTGTGCTTAGCTCTATCTCCGTCTCTTTTTATCCTAAAACTCCCCTAGTCCCTCCCGGGTGGCGCTCGTGGCTAAGGGCGCTGTACTGCAGCGCCCTAGCTGCACCACCAGAGACTCTGTTCGGTGGTCAGGCTCTGTCGTAACCGGCCGTGACCGGGAGGTCCGTGGGTGACGCACAATTGGCCTAGCGTCCCGGGTTAGGGGAGGTTTTGGCCTGTAGGGAAATCCTTGTCTCATCGCGCACCAGCGACTCCTGTGGTGGGCCGGGTGCAGTGCGTCGCAACCAAGGTTGCCAGGTGCAGTGCTCTCCTCCAACACATTGGTGCGGCTGGCTCGGTTGGATGGCGCTGGTCAAGAAGCAGTGCGGCTTGGTTGGGTTGTGTATCGGAGGACGCATGACTTTCAACCTTCGTCTCTCCCGAGCCTGTGCGGGAGTTGTAGCGATGAGACAAGATAGTAGCTACTAAACAATTGGATACCATGAAATTGGGGAGAAAAAGGGGTAAAATTTAAAAATAAAAACTCCCTAGTCCTTGCCTATGACAAGCATACCCATAACATGATCCAGCCACCACCATGCTTGAAATATGAAGAGTTGTATTGGATTTGCCCCAACATAATGATTTGTATTCAGGACATACATACAGTATATTTCGGGCACATTTTTAGCAGTTTTCCTTTAATGCCTCAATACTGCAAACAGGATGCATGTTTTGGAATATGTTTTATTCTGTACAGGCTTCCTTCTTTTCACTCTGTCAGTGCAGGTTAGTATTGTGGAATAACTACAATGTTGTTGATCCATCCTCAGTTTTCTCCTGTCACAGCCATTAAACTCTGTAACTGTTTTAAAGTGACCACCAACCTCATGGTGAAATACCTGAGCGGTTTCCTTCCTCTCCGACAACTGAGTTAGACAGGACATCTGTATCTTTGTAGTGACTGGGTGTTTTGATACACCATCCAAAGTGTAATTAATAACTTCACCATGGTCAAAGGGATATTCATTGTCTGTTTTTTTACCCATCTACCAATAGGTGCCCTTCTTTGCGAGGCATCGCAAAAACCTCCCTGGTCTTTGTGGTTGAATCTATTTTTAAATTCACTGCTCGATTGAAGGACCTTACAGATAATTGTATGCGTGGTGTCCAGAGATGAGGTAGTCATTCAAAAATCATGTTAAAACACTATTATTGCACACAGAGTCCATGCAACTTATTATGTGACTTGTTAAGCACATTTTTACTCCTTTTTTTTAGGCTTGCCCATAACAAAGGAGTTAAATACCTATTGATTCAAGACATATTCAGCTTTTCATTTATTTATTATAAAAATGTAAAAAAGTATAAAAACATGATTCCACTTTGACATTATGGTGTATGGTGTGTTGGTCAGTAAAACAACATTTCACTTCAATACATTTTAAATTCAGGCTGTAACACAACAAAAGTCAAGGGGTGTGAGTCCTTTAAGGTACTGTACTGTTTGTCTGGAATTTGTAATCAAATTCAAATTAATTATGGCTAAACCTCCTCTCACCCTAGAATTATTGACTATGCAAATACTATGTACAGGTATTAGGAAAAGTAGGACTGGGATTTATGAGGTGGGATTTATGAGGTATAAAGTATAGTTGTCAATGTGGTTGTTTATTATTCATTGCAGTCCTGAGTGTCCACTTCCGCCTAAAGATATTAACATATTCCTACAGATATTAACATATCCCTAAAGATATTAACATATTCCTAGAGATATTAACATATTTCTACAGATATTAACATATTCCTACAGATATTAACATATCCCTACAGATATTAACATATTCCTAGAGATATTAACATATTTCTACAGATATTAACATATTCCTACAGATATTAACATATCCCTACAGATATTAACATATTCCTAAAGATATTAACATATTCCTAAAGATATTAACATATTCTTACAGATATTAACACATTCCTAAAGATATTAACATATTCTTACAGATATTAACACATTCCTAAAGATATTAACACATTGTCACGTTCTGACCTTAGTTCTTTTGTCATGTCTTTGTTTTAGTATGGTCAGGGCGTGAGTTGGGTGGGTTATCTATGTTAGTTTTTCTATGATTTGCCATTTCTGTGTTTGGCCTGGTATGGTTCTCAATCAGAGGCAGCTGTCAATCGTTGTCCCTGATTGAGAACCATATTTAGGGAGCCTGTTTTCTATTGTGTTTGGTGGGTGATTATTTTCTGTTTCCTGTTGTGTGTCTGCACCAGCCAGAACTGTTTTCTGTTGTGTGTCTGCACCAGCCAGAACTGTTTTCTGTTGTGTGTCTGCACCAGCCAGAACTGTTTTCAGTCGTTCTCTTTGTTGTTTTTGTTATTTCCGTGTTCATTTAATAAATATGGACACATACCACGCTGCATCTTGGTCCTCACCTACTTCCACCAACATTGGTTGTTACACATATAAGATATTAACATATTCCTACAGATATTAATATATTCCTACAGATATTAATAATATATTCCTTGCCAGATATTGAATACATATTCACAGATACAATAATATATTCCTGCACCCTAATAGTTCCTCTCCCTATTTCCAAACTACACCTTTATCTGATTGACATTTAGTGTGCTGTGAGTCCAAATATTTATTGACCTACTCTATAACTCAACCAATTTAGATCAAAAGTTATTTTTTTAACTAGGCAAGTAAGTTAAGAACAAAAGTTTATTTACAATGACGGCCTACCAGGGAACAGTGGGTTAACTGTCTTGTTCAGGGGCAGAACGCATATATTTTTTACCTTGTCAGCTTGGGGATTTGATCCAGCAACCTTTCGGGGTTACAAGGACCCCAGGACCAGCAGAAGCCAAATGACCTACATAACATCACAGATCCACCACTATATTTTACAGGTATGACCTAACAAGGGCCCCAGGGCCAGTGGAAGCTAAATAGCCCCATAACATCACAGATACACCGCTGTTTACAGGTATGTTGTTATTTTCGCTTATGAATCTTTCTTTAGACAAAGGTTCCAACAAATGTAAACGCCTGGAGTTTGATAAACGGCACTGGCTCTTGGATCGAACCTTGTTCAAATGACATGAAAATTGAATTCTGAAAATGGCTAGGTGAAGGATATCAAAGATCTGGAAAGATGCTGAAAGGAGGAATGATACCTCCTAATGTATTCTCCTAATCTCATCAAACATTTTAGTAAAGGTTGTGTTATCTTGGCAAGGTGAGGCAATGAAAGGTATTAAAACAGGACTTATTTTACAAACAAAAATTAATGTAACTTACCACATTAGTGGAGCACAATATAGCTTGGTACTATTTATTTTTATTTATTAGTATTTTCTAGTTATTATTACCAATCTGTATCAAGGGTGTCATTAAATATGGACTGTATATGGCCTCCAGGGCGCTGTGTGTGTGTGTGTTGTGAGATCAGCACAGAAGACAACTGCCAGTCTCTCAGAACTGCACCTGCTCCTATTCTAAAGTTCTATTCTAAAAGTTCTCATTCTAAAGTTCTATTCTAAAGTTCTATTCTAAAGTTCTATTCTAAAAGTTCTATTCTAAAGTTCTATTCTAAAGTTCTATTCTAAAGTTCTATTCTAAAGTTCTATTCTAAAAGTTCTATTCTAAAGTTTTATTCTAAAGTTCTATTCTAAAGTTCTATTCTAAAGTTCTATTCTAAAAGTTCTATTCTAAAGTTTTATTCTAAAAGTTCTATTCTAAAGTTCTATTCTAAAAGTTCTATTCTAAAACAGGGATTAGCAGACGACGTGACTCACCCACTGGGTGACGCACAGACAGATGACGCAGAAAACCTAGATCAATACGCACCAGACCTACAGTCTACGTAGTTAGACACGAGCTCATCCTCGTAGGTAGGAGGGAAACTCGGCTGTGAAGTCACAACACCACAACGACAACACAACGATAGCTGGAGACATCTCTACACACACACACGACAGTCACACCACAACCCAGCGTAACGGTAGCTGGACATCCTACACACACACGGCATCAGTGACGCGTGACGAGGCGTGACGCCTGGTCAGATGTCCTGCGGTGAGGTCTCTCTCCTGACACCAACGGACTCACAAAGGGACGATGGTGAGAGGAGGTAAACCATCTACCACAGCTTAGCCCTCTGGGTCCCTCTGACCAAGTCAAAACCCTTACCCACACACCAATTACATATCACAATGCTGCACCTTTGGTGGCTAGCCTAGCAGTACTGTTTTCACAGACTAGACTGCTGGCTTTGGCCCATAATACGTACAATGGCACCATATTCGATATAGTGCACTACATTTCACCAGGTTCCATAGACTCTTGTGAAAAGTAGTGCACTATAGAGGGAATAGGATGCCATTTGGGACACATGCCAACAACTACTATTGTGATTTATCTTTACTACTTTTGGAAGCGTCGATGGTAGACCTTAAATCTGAGATTTTAGTCATGTTTGCTGTAATTTACAACCTGTCTTATGCAAAATGTCCACGTCAAATGCGTTTGTTGGTTAAATCTTTGTTTAGATTCTGCAGCGACGCAGCGATCTCTGATTTAAATACAAAACAAGCAGAAAGATTAAAAGATTATGTTTCCTGCATCATGTAGCATAGAGGGTTAAGAGGCCAAATGGAACCCTCTTCCCTGTTTAGTGCACTATTTTTGACCAAGGCCAATAGGGCTCCGGTCAAATGTAGTGCACTATATAGGGAATAGGGTGCCATTTGGGGGACACGACAAGGAATCTCATGCCATCTCATTTGCATCCTCTGCAGTCTGATATGAGAGGTTTCACTCTTTTCCTTTGTTTAGCCATTCGTTCCCATGTGTTCCTGTCAGCCTGCAAAGCTAACCAAACACAACCCATTTCCATAACAGATCTCACAAATGAATGGAAAAAAGGGAACCTTAACTGATAGCTGGCCTCTAGCCCTGGACAACAGTCTGTTATGAGAGAGAGAGCCTGGGACAACCTGAACAACAGTCTGTTATGAGAGAGAGCCTGGTCTGTTACAAAATCCTGAACAACAGTCTGTTATGAGAGAGAGAGAGTCTGGTACAACCTGAACAACAGTCTGTTATGAGAGAGAGAGAGTCTGGTACAACCTGAACAACAGTCTGTTATGAGAGAGAAAGAGCCTGGTACAACCTGAACAACAGTCTGTTATGAGAGAGAGAGAGTCTGGTACAACCTGGAACAACAGTCTGTTATGAGAGAGAGAGAGTCTGGTACAACCTGAACAGTCTGTTATGAGAGAGAGAGAGCCTGGTACAACCTGGGACAACAGTCTGTTATGAGAGAGAGAGAGTCTGGTACAACCTGAACAACAGTCTGTTATGAGAGAGAGAGAGTCTGGTACAACCTGAACAACAGTCTGTTATGAGAGAGAGAGAGCCTGGTACAACCTGAACGATTGTCTGTTATGAGAGAGAAAGAGCCTGGTACAACCTGGAACGATTGTCTGTTATGAGAGAGAAAGAGCCTGGTACAAATCCTGAACGATTGTCTGTTATGAGAGAGAGAGAGCCTGGTACAACCTGAACAACAGTCTCTTATGAGAGAGAGAGTCTGGTACAACCTGAACAACAGTCTGTTATGAGAGAGAGCCTGGTACAACCTGAACAACAGTCTGTTATGAGAGAGAGAGCCTGGGTACAACCTGAACAACAGTCTGTTATGAGAGAGAGAGCCTGGTACAACCTGAACAACAGTCTGTTATGAGAGAGAAAGAGCCTGGTACAACCTGAACAATAGTCTGTTTATGTGAGAGAAAGAGCCTTGTACAACCTGGACAACAGTCTGTTATGAGAGAGAGTCTGGTACAACTCTGAACAACAGTCTGTTATGAGAGAGAGAGAGAGAGAGAGAGAGAGAGAGAGAGAGAGAGAGAGAGAGCCTGGCAAGCACCTGAACAACAGTCTGTAATGAGAGAGAGAGAGAGAGAGAGAGAGAGAGAGAGAGAGAGAGAGAGAGCTCATACAATCTGAAAAGTCTGTTATGAGAGAGAGTGTGGTACAAATCCTGAACAACAGTCTGTTATGAGAGAGAGAGAGAGAGAGAGAGAGAGAGAGCCTGGGACAACCTGAACACTATAAGCAGCATACCCTCCACTGAGCAGTACGATACGTATTAAATCAAACTCAAAACACTGGATAAATATACTTTATCCCACAATCTAATAAAATACAAATATCAAACAGCTTACCAATTTCAACGATCATAAGGTCATATTACACACAGATCATAATGACATATTACACACAGATCATAATGACATATTACACAGATCATAATGAGATATTACACACAGATCATAATGAGATATTACACAGATCATAATGACATATTACACACAGATCCTAATGAAATATTACACACAGATCATAATGAGATATTACACACAGATCATAATGAGATATTACACACAGATCCTAATGAAATATTACACACAGATCATAATGACATATTACACAGATCATAATGATCATAATGAGATATTACACACAGATCATAATGACATATTACACACAGACATATTACATGGATCCTAATGAAATATTACACACAGATCATAATGACATATTACACACAGATCCTAATGAAATATTACACACAGATCATAATGAGATATTACACACAGATCATAATGAAATATTACACAGATCATAATGACATATTACACACAGATCATAATGACATATTACACAGATCCTAATGACATATTACACAGATCATAATGAAATATTACACACAGATCATAATGACATATTACACACAGATCCTAATGAAATATTACACACAGATCCAAATGAAATATTACACACAGATCATAATGACATATTACACACAGATCATAATGACATATTACACACAGATCCTAATGAAATATTACACACAGATCATAATGACATATTACACACAGATCCTAATGAAATATTACACAGATCAATGAAGACATTACACACAGAGACATATTACACAGATCCTAATGAAATATTACACACAGATCCTAATGAAATATTACACACAGATCATAATGAGATATTACACACAGATCATAATGACATATTACACACAGATCATAATGACATATTACACACAGATCATAATGAGATATTACACAGATCATGAAATATTACACACAGATCATAATGATATTACACAGATCATAATGACATATTACATATCATAATGACATATTACACACAGATCATAATGAGATATTACACAGATCATAATGACATATTACACACAGATCATAATGACATGAACATTACACACAGATCCAAATGACATATTACACACAGATCATAATGACATATTACACACAGATCCTAATGAAATATTACACACAGATCCAAATGAAATATTACACACAGATCATAATGACATATTACACAGATCCTAATGAAATATTACACAGATCCTAATGAAATATTACAGATCATAATGACATATTACACACAGATCCTAATGACATATTACACACAGATCATAATGAAATATTACACACAGATCATAATGACATATTACACACAGATCCTAATGAAATATTACACACAGATCATAATGACATATTAAGCACACAGATCATAATGACATATTACACACAGATCATAATGACATATTACACACAGATCATAATGACATATTACACACAGATCCTAATGACATATTACACAGATCATAAATGACATATTACACACAGATCATAATGACATATTACACACAGATCATAATGACATATTACACACAGATCATAATGACATATTACACACAGAGATCATAATGACATATTACACACAGAGATCATAATGAAATATTACACACAGATCATAATGACATATTACACACAGATCATAATGACATATTACACAGATCATAATGAAATATTACACACAGATCATAATGACATACACACAGATCATAATGACATATTACACACAGATCATAATGACATATTACACACAGATCATAATGACATATTACACACAGATCCTAATGAAATATTACACAGATCATACGATATTACACACAGATATAATGACATATTACACACAGATCCTAATGACATATTACATACAGATCATAATGACATATTACACACAGATCATAATGACATATTACACACAGATCATAATGAAATATTACACACAGATCATAAATGACATATTACACACAGATCATAATGACATATTACACACAGATCATAATGAAATATTACACAGATCAATGATATTACACACAGATCATAATGACATATTACACACAGATCATAATGACATATTACACACAGATCATAATGACATATTACACACAGTTCTATTTGTAAATGTGTTCATCTTTTGTTGTTCGTACATGAGAGAGAAATCTGTTTTCAGACAGTGAGTGGATGGAGAGTCTGACAGTCATGTGCCAATCTCTCTGGCCAGTCAGTTGCATGCGTGGCAGACTCAGGCGGGGATGATAGAAGAGCCCAAGGTTACAGTAGGTTTGCTGGAGGACTGAGGTATTACCAACCAACCCTTTGGCTGTAGCGGGCACGGTCAGACTCAGACCTCGGCCGGCTGGACACACAGCGTAGAGGATCCATGTGAGCTCTGTGACCTTTCGTGTTCTCCTTCGCCGGAGCCTTGCGGTCTTCCTCAGAGTTCTCATTTCGCCATGTTTTTCATCTCTCAGTTTCCATGCCTCCAACATGTCAACTGGGACAATACTTATGTTCGCATCTTCTAATGAGCCACTTTTCGATATAGTCCCCTACTTGATCATGAGCCCTGGTCAAAACTAGTGTACTATAGAAATAGGGTGCAATTTGGGACTACATATTTTGTGTTTGACGGAACTTTTAAGTATTTAACTAAGCAAGTCAGTTAAGAACAAATTCTTATTTACAATGACGGCCTAACCCGGCCAAACCTGACGACGCTGGGCCAATTGTGCCACCCTTGGGACCTCCCAATCACAGCCGGATGTGATACAGCCTGGATTTGAACCAGGGACTGTAGTGATGCCTCTTGCACTGAGATGCTGTGTCTTAGACCGGCCGCCACTCGGGAGAGTAACATCACAAAGGCAATTGAAATGAGGACGAATATGGGACATGTCTTCTGACGAGGCTTCCAGATGTCAACCTGCTGTGGAGTCTGTGTCAGTGAAAGCAGGGAGCTGCATAGACATCTGAAAGAAGGGACAACAATAATCACCCTGCAAATGAGTGGTAGGCTGGCCTTTTCTCTCCTGCTGTGGTGTTTTTTAAATAACTGAGGAGAAACCGTAGACTTTAGCAGTGATGCGAAATTGAGGAGGAATGGAAGTATCTGTTTATGTGCTGTTGGGTTGTTTTTGTTAGTTCAAATGTTGTTTGGTTGTCAATGACTTTGT
>NW_024609252.1:0-128190 GCF_018296145.1 Oncorhynchus tshawytscha | reverse complement strand
AGTGTGTGTATCATGCTGCAGATCTCTCTCTGTGGGGTTTAGTGTGTGTATCATGCTGGTCTCTCTCTGTGGGGTTTAGTGTGTGTATCATGCTGGTCTCTCTCTCTGTGGGGTTTAGTGTGTGTATCATGCTGAGTCTGGTCTCTCTGTGGGGTTTAGTGTGTGTATCATGCTGGTCTCTCTCTCTGTGGGGTTTAGTGTGTGTATCATGCTGGTCTCTCTCTGTGGGGTTTTAGTGTGTGTATCATGCTGGTCTCTCTCTCTGTGGGGTTTAGTGTGTATCATGCTGGTCTCTCTCTCTGAGGGGTTTAGTGTGTATCATGCTGGTCTCTCTCTGTGGGGTTTAGTGTGTGTATCATGCTGGTCTCTCTCTCTGTGGGGTTTAGTGTGTGTATCATGCTGGTCTCTCTCTCTGTGGGGTTTAGTGTGTGTATCATGCTGGTCTCTCTCTGTGGGGTTTAGTGTGTGTATCATGCTGGTCTCTCTCTCTGTGGGGTTTAGTGTGTATCATGCTGGTCTCTCTCTGTGGGGTTTTGTGTGTGTATCATGCTGGTCTCTCTCTCTGTGGGGTTTAGTGTGTGTATCATGCTGGTCTCTCTCTCTGTGGGGTTTAGTGTGTGTATCATGCTGGTCTCTCTCTCTGTGGGGTTTAGTGTGTGTATCATGCTGGTCTCTCTGTGGGGTTTAGTGTGTGTATCATGCTGGTCTCTCTCTCTGTGGGGGTTTAGTGTGTGTATCATGCTGGTCTCTCTCTCTGTGGGGTTTAGTGTGTGTATCATGCTGGTCTCTCTGTGGGGTTTAGTGTGTGTATCATGCTGGTCTCTCTCTGTGGGGTTTAGTGTGTATCATGCTGGTCTCTCTCTCTGTGGGGTTTAGTGTGTGTATCATGCTGGTCTCTCTGTGGGGTTTAGTGTGTGTATCATGCTGGTCTCTCTCTGTGGGGTTTAGTGTGTGTATCATGCTGGTCTCTCTCTCTGTGGGGTTTAGTGTGTATCATGCTGGTCTCTCTCTGTGGGGTTTAGTGTGTGTATCATGCTGGTCTCTCTCTGTGGGGTTTAGTGTGTGTATCATGCTGGTCTCTCTCTCTCTGAGGGGTTTAGTGTGTGTATCATGCTGGTCTCTCTCTCTGTGGGGTTTAGTGTGTGTATCATGCTGGTCTCTCTCTGGGTTTAGTGTGTATCATGCTGGTCTCTCTCTCTGTGGGGTTTAGTGTGTATCATGCTGGTCTCTCTGTGGGGGTTTAGTGTGTGTATCATGCTGGTCTCTCTGTGGGGTTTAGTGTGTGTATCATGCTGGTCTCTCTGTGGGGTTTAGTGTGTGTATCATGCTGGTCTCTCTCTGTGGGGTTTAGTGTGTGTATCATGCTGGTCTCTCTGTGGGGTTTAGTGTGTGTATCATGCTGGTCTCTCTCTCTGTGGGGTTTAGTGTGTGTATCATGCTGGTCTCTCTCTCTGTGGGGTTTAGTGTGTGTATCATGCTGGTCTCTCTCTCTGTGGGGTTTAGTGTGTGTATCATGCTGGTCTCTCTCTCTGTGGGGTTTAGTGTGTGTATCATGCTGGTCTCTCTCTCTGTGGGGTTTAGTGTGTGTATCATGCTGGTCTCTCTCTCTGTGGGGTTTAGTGTGTGTATCATGCTGGTCTCTCTCTGTGGGGTTTAGTGTGTGTATCATGCTGGTCTCTCTCTCTGTGGGGTTTAGTGTGTGTATCATGCTGGTCTCTCTCTCTGTGGGGTTTAGTGTGTGTATCATGCTGGTCTCTCTCTGTGGGGTTTAGTGTGTGTATCATGCTGGTCTCTCTCTCTGTGGGGTTTAGTGTGTGTATCATGCTGGTCTCTCTCTCTGTGTTTAGGGGTTCTCTCTGTGGTTTAGTGTGTATCATGCTGGTCTCTCTCTGTGGGGTTTAGTGTGTGTATCATGCTGGTCTCTCTCTCTGTGGGGTTTAGTGTGTGTATCATGCTGGTCTCTCTCTCTGTGGGGTTTAGTGTGTGTATCATGCTGGTCTCTCTCTCTGTGGGGTTTAGTGTGTGTATCATGCTGGTCTCTCTCTCTGTGGGGTTTAGTGTGTGTATCATGCTGGTCTCTCTCTCTCTGTGGGGTTTAGTGTGTGTATCATGCTGGTCTCTCTCTGTGGGGTTTAGTGTGTGTATCATGCTGGTCTCTCTCTCTGTGGGGTTTAGTGTGTGTATCATGCTGGTCTCTCTCTCTGGGGTTTAGTGTGTGTATCATGCTGGTCTCTCTCTGTGGGGTTTAGTGTGTGTATCATGCTGGTCTCTCTCTCTGGGGGTTTAGTGTGTGTATCATGCTGGTCTCTCTCTGTGGGGTTTAGTGTGTGTATCATGCTGGTCTCTCTCTGTGGGGTTTAGTGTGTGTATCATGCTGGTCTCTCTCTCTGTGGGGTTTAGTGTGTGTATCATGCTGGTCTCTCTCTCTGTGGGGTTTAGTGTGTGTATCATGCTGGTCTCTCTCTCTGTGGGGTTTAGTGTGTGTATCATGCTGGTCTCTCTCTGTGGGGTTTAGTGTGTGTATCATGCTGGTCTCTCTCTCTGTGGGGTTTAGTGTGTGTATCATGCTGGTCTCTCTCTGTGGGGTTTAGTGTGTGTATCATGCTGGTCTCTCTCTCTGTGGGGTTTAGTGTGTGTATCATGCTGGTCTCTCTCTCTGTGGGGTTTAGTGTGTGTATCATGCTGGTCTCTCTCTGTGGGGTTTAGTGTGTGTATCATGCTGGTCTCTCTCTGTGGGGTTTAGTGTGTGTATCATGCTGGTCTCTCTCTCTGTGGGGTTTAGTGTGTGTATCATGCTGGTCTCTCTCTCTGGGGTTTAGTGTGTGTATCATGCTGGTCTCTCTCTCTGTGGGGTTTATCATGCTGGTCTCTCTCTGTGGGGTTTAGTGTGTATCATGCTGGTCTCTCTCTGTGGGGTTTAGTGTGTGTATCATGCTGGTCTCTCTCTCTGTGGGGTTTAGTGTGTGTATCATGCTGGTCTCTCTGTGGGGTTTAGTGTGTGTATCATGCTGGTCTCTCTCTCTGTGGGGTTTAGTGTGTGTATCATGCTGGTCTCTCTCTGGGGGTTTAGTGTGTATCATGCTGGTCTCTCTCTCTGTGGGGTTTAGTGTGTGTATCATGCTGGTCTCTCTCTCTGTGGGGTTTAGTGTGTGTATCATGCTGGTCTCTCTCTCTGTGGGGTTTAGTGTGTGTATCATGCTGGTCTCTCTCTCTGTGGGGTTTAGTGTGTGTATCATGCTGGTCTCTCTCTCTGTGGGGTTTTGTGTGTATCATGCTGGTCTCTCTCTGTGGGGTTTAGTGTGTATCATGCTGGTCTCTCTCTGTGGGGTTTAGTGTGTGTATCATGCTGGTCTCTCTCTGTGGGGTTTAGTGTGTGTATCATGCTGGTCTCTCTGTGGGGTTTAGTGTGTGTATCATGCTGGTCTCTCTCTGTGGGGTTTAGTGTGTGTATCATGCTGGTCTCTCTCTCTGTGGGGTTTAGTGTGTATCATGCTGGTCTCTCTCTCTGTGGGGTTTAGTGTGTGTATCATGCTGGTCTCTCTCTGTGGGGTTTAGTGTGTGTATCATGCTGGTCTCTCTCTCTGTGGGGTTTAGTGTGTGTATCATGCTGGTCTCTCTCTCTGTGGGGTTTAGTGTGTATCATGCTGGTCTCTCTCTGTGGGGTTTAGTGTGTGTATCATGCTGGTCTCTCTCTGTGGGGTTTAGTGTGTGTATCATGCTGGTCTCTCTCTCTGTGGGGTTTAGTGTGTGTATCATGCTGGTCTCTCTCTGTGGGGTTTAGTGTGTGTATCATGCTGGTCTCTCTCTGTGGGGTTTAGTGTGTGTATCATGCTGGTCTCTCTCTCTGTGGGGTTTAGTGTGTGTATCATGCTGGTCTCTCTCTGTGGGGTTTAGTGTGTGTATCATGCTGGTCTCTCTCTGTGGGGTTTAGTGTGTGTATCATGCTGGTCTCTCTCTCTGTGGGTTTAGTGTGTGTATCATGCTGGTCTCTCTCTGTGGGGTTTAGTGTGTGTATCATGCTGGTCTCTCTGTGGGGTTTAGTGTGTGTATCATGCTGGTCTCTCTGTGGGGTTTAGTGTCATGCTGGTCTCTCTCTCTGTGGGGTTTAGTGTGTGTATCATGCTGGTCTCTCTGTGGGGTTTAGTGTGTGTATCATGCTGGTCTCTCTGTGGGGTTTAGTGTGTATCATGCTGGTCTCTCTGTGGGGTTTAGTGTGTGTATCATGCTGGTCTCTCTCTCTGGGGTTTAGTGTGTGTATCATGCTGGTCTCTCTGTGGGGTTTAGTGTGTGTATCATGCTGGTCTCTCTGTGGGGTTTAGTGTGTGTATCATGCTGGTCTCTCTCTCTGGGGTTTAGTGTGTGTATCATGCTGGTCTCTCTCTCTGTGGGGTTTAGTGTGTGTATCATGCTGGTCTCTCTCTGTGGGGTTTAGTGTGTGTATCATGCTGGTCTCTCTCTGTGGGGTTTAGTGTGTGTATCATGCTGGTCTCTCTCTCTGTGGGGTTTAGTGTGTGTATCATGCTGGTCTCTCTCTGTGGGGTTTAGTGTGTGTATCATGCTGGTCTCTCTCTCTGTGGGGTTTAGTGTGTGTATCATGCTGGTCTCTCTCTCTGTGGGGTTTAGTGTGTGTATCATGCTGGTCTCTCTCTCTGTGGGGTTTAGTGTGTGTATCATGCTGGTCTCTCTCTCTGTGGGGTTTAGTGTGTGTATCATGCTGGTCTCTCTCTCTGTGGGGTTTAGTGTGTGTATCATGCTGGTCTCTCTCTGTGGGGTTTAGTGTGTGTATCATGCTGGTCTCTCTCTGTGGGGTTTAGTGTGTGTATCATGCTGGTCTCTCTCTCTGTGGGGTTTAGTGTGTGTATCATGCTGGTCTCTCTCTCTGTGGGGTTTAGTGTGTGTATCATGCTGGTCTCTCTCTCTGTGGGGTTTAGTGTGTGTATCATGCTGGTCTCTCTCTGTGGGGTTTAGTGTGTGTATCATGCTGGTCTCTCTCTGTGGGGTTTAGTGTGTGTATCATGCTGGTCTCTCTCTGTGGGGTTTAGTGTGTGTATCATGCTGGTCTCTCTCTGTGGGGTTTAGTGTGTGTATCATGCTGGTCTCTCTCTCTGGGGGTTTAGTGTGTGTATCATGCTGGTCTCTCTCTCTGTGGGGTTTAGTGTGTGTATCATGCTGGTCTCTCTCTCTGTGGGGTTTAGTGTGTGTATCATGCTGGTCTCTCTCTCTGTGGGGTTTAGTGTGTGTATCATGCTGGTCTCTCTCTCTGTGGGGTTTAGTGTGTGTATCATGCTGGTCTCTCTCTCTGTGGGGTTTAGTGTGTGTATCATGCTGGTCTCTCTCTCTGTGGGGTTTAGTGTGTGTATCATGCTGGTCTCTCTCTCTGTGGGGTTTAGTGTGTGTATCATGCTGGTCTCTCTCTGTGGGGTTTAGTGTGTGTATCATGCTGGTCTCTCTCTGTGGGGTTTAGTGTGTGTATCATGCTGGTCTCTCTGTGGGGTTTAGTGTGTGTATCATGCTGGTCTCTCTCTCTGTGGGGTTTAGTGTGTGTATCATGCTGGTCTCTCTCTCTGTGGGGTTTAGTGTGTGTATCATGCTGGTCTCTCTCTGTGGGGTTTAGTGTGTGTATCATGCTGGTCTCTCTCTCTGTGGGGTTTAGTGTGTGTATCATGCTGGTCTCTCTCTCTGTGGGGTTTAGTGTGTGTATCATGCTGGTCTCTCTCTGTGGGGTTTAGTGTGTATCATGCTGGTCTCTCTCTCTGTGGGGTTTAGTGTGTGTATCATGCTGGTCTCTCTCTGTGGGGTTTAGTGTGTGTATCATGCTGGTCTCTCTCTCTGTGGGGTTTAGTGTGTGTATCATGCTGGTCTCTCTCTCTGTGGGGTTTAGTGTGTGTATCATGCTGGTCTCTCTCTCTGTGGGGTTTAGTGTGTGTATCATGCTGGTCTCTCTCTCTGTGGGGTTTAGTGTGTGTATCATGCTGGTCTCTCTCTCTGTGGGGTTTAGTGTGTGTATCATGCTGGTCTCTCTCTCTGTGGGGTTTAGTGTGTGTATCATGCTGGTCTCTCTCTCTGTGGGGTTTAGTGTGTGTATCATGCTGGTCTCTCTCTGTGGGGTTTAGTGTGTATCATGCTGGTCTCTCTCTCTGTGGGGTTTAGTGTGTGTATCATGCTGGTCTCTCTCTCTGTGGGGTTTAGTGTGTATCATGCTGGTCTTCTCTGTGGGGTTTAGTGTGTGTATCATGCTGGTCTCTCTGTGGGGTTTAGTGTGTGTATCATGCTGGTCTCTCTCTCTGTGGGGTTTAGTGTGTGTATCATGCTGGTCTCTCTCTCTGTGGGGTTTAGTGTGTGTATCATGCTGGTCTCTCTCTCTGTGGGGTTTAGTGTGTGTATCATGCTGGTCTCTCTCTCTGTGGGGTTTAGTGTGTGTATCATGCTGGTCTCTCTCTCTGTGGGGTTTAGTGTGTGTATCATGCTGGTCTCTCTCTCTGTGGGGTTTAGTGTGTGTATCATGCTGGTCTCTCTCTCTGTGGGGTTTAGTGTGTGTATCATGCTGGTCTCTCTCTGTGGGGTTTAGTGTGTGTATCATGCTGGTCTCTCTGTGGGGTTTAGTGTGTGTATCATGCTGGTCTCTCTGTGGGGTTTAGTGTGTGTATCATGCTGGTCTCTCTCTGTGGGGTTTAGTGTGTATCATGCTGGTCTCTCTGTGGGGTTTAGTGTGTGTATCATGCTGGTCTCTCTGTGGGGTTTAGTGTGTGTATCATGCTGGTCTCTCTGTGGGGTTTAGTGTGTGTATCATGCTGGTCTCTCTCTCTGTGGGGTTTAGTGTGTGTATCATGCTGGTCTCTCTGTGTGGGTTTTAGTGTGTGTATCATGCTGGTCTCTCTCTGTGGGGTTTAGTGTGTGTATCATGCTGGTCTCTCTGTGGGGTTTAGTGTGTGTATCATGCTGGTCTCTCTGTGGGGTTTAGTGTGTGTATCATGCTGGTCTCTCTCTGTGGGGTTTAGTGTGTGTATCATGCTGGTCTCTCTCTCTGTGGGGTTTAGTGTGTGTATCATGCTGGTCTCTCTCTCTGTGGGGTTTAGTGTGTGTATCATGCTGGTCTCTCTCTGGGGTTTAGTGTGTGTATCATGCTGGTCTCTCTGTGGGGTTTAGTGTGTGTATCATGCTGGTCTCTCTGTGGGGTTTAGTGTGTGTATCATGCTGGTCTCTCTCTCTGGGGTTTAGTGTGTGTATCATGCTGGTCTCTCTCTCTGTGGGGTTTAGTGTGTGTATCATGCTGGTCTCTCTCTGTGGGGTTTAGTGTGTGTATCATGCTGGTCTCTCTCTGTGGGGTTTAGTGTGTATCATGCTGGTCTCTCTGTGGGGTTTAGTGTGTGTATCATGCTGGTCTCTCTGTGGGGTTTAGTGTGTGTATCATGCTGGTCTCTCTCTGTGGGGTTTAGTGTGTGTATCATGCTGGTCTCTCTCTGTGGGGTTTAGTGTGTGTATCATGCTGGTCTCTCTCTCTGTGGGGTTTAGTGTGTGTATCATGCTGGTCTCTCTGTGGGGTTTAGTGTGTGTATCATGCTGGTCTCTCTGTGGGGTTTAGTGTGTGTATCATGCTGGTCTCTCTGTGGGGTTTAGTGTGTGTATCATGCTGGTCTCTCTCTCTGGGGTTTAGTGTGTGTATCATGCTGGTCTCTCTCTCTGGGGTTTAGTGTGTGTATCATGCTGGTCTCTCTCTGTGGGGTTTAGTGTGTGTATCATGCTGGTCTCTCTCTCTGTGGGGTTTAGTGTGTGGATCATGCTGGTCTCTCTGAGGGGTTTAGTGTGTGTATCATGCTGGTCTCTCTCTCTGTGGGGTTTAGTGTGTGTATCATGCTGGTCTCTCTCTCTGTGGGGTTTAGTGTGTGTATCATGCTGGTCTCTCTGTGGGGTTTAGTGTGTGTATCATGCTGGTCTCTCTGTGGGGTTTAGTGTGTATCATGCTGGTCTCTCTCTGGTTTAGTGTGTGTATCATGCTGGTCTCTCTGTGGGGTTTAGTGTGTGTATCATGCTGGTCTCTCTCTCTGTGGGGTTTAGTGTGTGTATCATGCTGGTCTCTCTCTGTGGGGTTTAGTGTGTGTATCATGCTGGTCTCTCTCTCTCTGTGGGGTTTAGTGTGTGTATCATGCTGGTCTCTCTCTGTGGGGTTTAGTGTGTGTATCATGCTGGTCTCTCTCTGTGGGGTTTAGTGTGTGTATCATGCTGGTCTCTCTCTGTGGGGTTTAGTGTGTGTATCATGCTGGTCTCTCTCTGTGGGGTTTAGTGTGTGTATCATGCTGGTCTCTCTCTCTGTGGGGTTTAGTGTGTGTATCATGCTGGTCTCTCTCTGTGGGGTTTAGTGTGTGTATCATGCTGGTCTCTCTGTGGGGTTTAGTGTGTGTATCATGCTGGTCTCTCTGTGGGGTTTAGTGTGTGTATCATGCTGGTCTCTCTCTCTGTGGGGTTTAGTGTGTGTATCATGCTGGTCTCTCTCTCTGTGGGGTTTAGTGTGTATCATGCTGGTCTCTCTCTGTGGGGTTTAGTGTGTGTATCATGCTGGTCTCTCTCTCTGTGGGGTTTAGTGTGTGTATCATGCTGGTCTCTCTGTGGGGTTTAGTGTGTGTATCATGCTGGTCTCTCTGTGGGGTTTAGTGTGTGTATCATGCTGGTCTCTCTGTGGGGTTTAGTGTGTGTATCATGCTGGTCTCTCTGTGGGGTTTAGTGTGTGTATCATGCTGGTCTCTCTCTCTGTGGGGTTTAGTGTGTGTATCATGCTGGTCTCTCTCTGTGGGGTTTAGTGTGTGTATCATGCTGGTCTCTCTGTGTGGGTTTAGTGTGTGTATCATGCTGGTCTCTCTCTCTGTGGGGTTTAGTGTGTGTATCATGCTGGTCTCTCTCTGTGGGGTTTAGTGTGTGTATCATGCTGGTCTCTCTGAGGGGTTTAGTGTGTGTATCATGCTGGTCTCTCTGTGGGGTTTAGTGTGTATCATGCTGGTCTCTCTGTGGGGTTTAGTGTGTGTATCATGCTGGTCTCTCTCTCTGTGGGGTTTAGTGTGTATCATGCTGGTCTCTCTCTCTGTGGGGTTTAGTGTGTGTATCATGCTGGTCTCTCTCTCTGTGGGGTTTAGTGTGTGTATCATGCTGGTCTCTCTCTCTGAGGGGTTTAGTGTGTGTATCATGCTGGTCTCTCTGTGGGGTTTAGTGTGTGTATCATGCTGGTCTCTCTGTGGGGTTTAGTGTGTGTATCATGCTGGTCTCTCTCTCTGTGGGGTTTAGTGTGTGTATCATGCTGGTCTCTCTGTGGGGTTTAGTGTGTGTATCATGCTGGTCTCTCTGTGGGGTTTAGTGTGTGTATCATGCTGGTCTCTCTGTGGGGTTTAGTGTGTGTATCATGCTGGTCTCTCTCTCTGTGGGGTTTAGTGTGTGTATCATGCTGGTCTCTCTGTGGGGTTTAGTGTGTGTATCATGCTGGTCTCTCTCTGTGGGGTTTAGTGTGTGTATCATGCTGGTCTCTCTGTGGGGTTTAGTGTGTGTATCATGCTGGTCTCTCTGTGGGGTTTAGTGTGTGTATCATGCTGGTCTCTCTCTCTGTGGGGTTTAGTGTGTGTATCATGCTGGTCTCTCTCTCTGTGGGGTTTAGTGTGTGTATCATGCTGGTCTCTCTCTGTGGGGTTTAGTGTGTGTATCATGCTGGTCTCTCTGTGGGGTTTAGTGTGTGTATCATGCTGGTCTCTCTCTGTGGGGTTTAGTGTGTGTATCATGCTGGTCTCTCTCTGTGGGGTTTAGTGTGTGTATCATGCTGGTCTCTCTCTCTGTGGGGTTTAGTGTGTGTATCATGCTGGTCTCTCTGAGGGGTTTAGTGTGTGTATCATGCTGGTCTCTCTGTGGGGTTTAGTGTGTGTATCATGCTGGTCTCTCTGTGGGGTTTAGTGTGTGTATCATGCTGGTCTCTCTCTCTGGGGTTTAGTGTGTATCATGCTGGTCTCTCTCTCTGGGGTTTAGTGTGTGTATCATGCTGGTCTCTCTCTCTGTGGGGTTTAGTGTGTGTATCATGCTGGTCTCTCTCTCTGAGGGGTTTAGTGTGTGTATCATGCTGGTCTCTCTGTGGGGTTTAGTGTGTGTATCATGCTGGTCTCTCTCTCTGTGGGGTTTAGTGTGTGTATCATGCTGGTCTCTCTCTCTGTGGGGTTTAGTGTGTGTATCATGCTGGTCTCTCTGTGGGGTTTAGTGTGTGTATCATGCTGGTCTCTCTGTGGGGTTTAGTGTGTATCATGCTGGTCTCTCTCTCTGTGGGGTTTAGTGTGTGTATCATGCTGGTCTCTCTGTGGGGTTTAGTGTGTGTATCATGCTGGTCTCTCTCTCTGTGGGGTTTAGTGTGTGTATCATGCTGGTCTCTCTCTGTGGGGTTTAGTGTGTGTATCATGCTGGTCTCTCTCTGTGGGGTTTAGTGTGTGTATCATGCTGGTCTCTCTCTGTGGGGTTTAGTGTGTGTATCATGCTGGTCTCTCTCTGTGGGGTTTAGTGTGTGTATCATGCTGGTCTCTCTCTCTGTGGGGTTTAGTGTGTGTATCATGCTGGTCTCTCTCTGTGGGGTTTAGTGTGTGTATCATGCTGGTCTCTCTGTGGGGTTTAGTGTGTGTATCATGCTGGTCTCTCTCTCTGTGGGGTTTAGTGTGTGTATCATGCTGGTCTCTCTGAGGGGTTTAGTGTGTGTATCATGCTGGTCTCTCTGTGGGGTTTAGTGTGTGTATCATGCTGGTCTCTCTCTGTGGGGTTTAGTGTGTGTATCATGCTGGTCTCTCTCTCTGTGGGGTTTAGTGTGTATCATGCTGGTCTCTCTCTCTGTGGGGTTTAGTGTGTGTATCATGCTGGTCTCTCTCTGAGGGGTTTAGTGTGTGTATCATGCTGGTCTCTCTGTGGGGTTTAGTGTGTGTATCATGCTGGTCTCTGTGGGGTTTAGTGTGTATCATGCTGGTCTCTCTCTGTGGGGTTTAGTGTGTGTATCATGCTGGTCTCTCTCTCTGTGGGGTTTAGTGTGTATCATGCTGGTCTCTCTCTGTGGGGTTTAGTGTGTGTATCATGCTGGTCTCTCTCTCTGTGGGGTTTAGTGTGTGTATCATGCTGGTCTCTCTCTCTGAGGGGTTTAGTGTGTGTATCATGCTGGTCTCTCTGTGGGGTTTAGTGTGTGTATCATGCTGGTCTCTCTGTGGGGTTTAGTGTGTGTATCATGCTGGTCTCTCTCTGTGGGGTTTAGTGTGTGTATCATGCTGGTCTCTCTGTGGGGTTTAGTGTGTGTATCATGCTGGTCTCTCTCTCTGTGGGGTTTAGTGTGTGTATCATGCTGGTCTCTCTGTGGGGTTTAGTGTGTGTATCATGCTGGTCTCTCTCTGTGGGGTTTAGTGTGTGTATCATGCTGGTCTCTCTGTGGGGTTTAGTGTGTGTATCATGCTGGTCTCTCTGTGGGGTTTAGTGTGTGTATCATGCTGGTCTCTCTGTGGGGTTTAGTGTGTGTATCATGCTGGTCTCTCTCTCTGTGGGGTTTAGTGTGTGTATCATGCTGGTCTCTCTCTCTGTGGGGTTTAGTGTGTGTATCATGCTGGTCTCTCTCTGGGGGTTTAGTGTGTGTATCATGCTGGTCTCTCTCTGTGGGGTTTAGTGTGTGTATCATGCTGGTCTCTCTCTCTGTGGGGTTTAGTGTGTGTATCATGCTGGTCTCTCTCTCTGTGGGGTTTAGTGTGTGTATCATGCTGGTCTCTCTCTCTGTGGGGTTTAGTGTGTGTATCATGCTGGTCTCTCTCTCTGTGGGGTTTAGTGTGTGTATCATGCTGGTCTCTCTCTCTGTGGGGTTTAGTGTGTGTATCATGCTGGTCTCTCTCTCTGTGGGGTTTAGTGTGTATCATGCTGGTCTCTCTGTGGGGTTTAGTGTGTATCATGCTGGTCTCTCTGTGGGGTTTAGTGTGTGTATCATGCTGGTCTCTCTGTGGGGTTTAGTGTGTGTATCATGCTGGTCTCTCTCTCTGTGGGGTTTAGTGTGTGTATCATGCTGGTCTCTCTCTGTGGGGTTTAGTGTGTGTATCATGCTGGTCTCTCTCTGTGGGGTTTAGTGTGTGTATCATGCTGGTCTCTCTCTGTGGGGTTTAGTGTGTGTATCATGCTGGTCTCTCTCTCTGTGGGGTTTAGTGTGTGTATCATGCTGGTCTCTCTCTCTGTGGGGTTTAGTGTGTGTATCATGCTGGTCTCTCTCTCTGTGGGGTTTAGTGTGTGTATCATGCTGGTCTCTCTCTCTGTGGGGTTTAGTGTGTGTATCATGCTGGTCTCTCTCTCTGTGGGGTTTAGTGTGTGTATCATGCTGGTCTCTCTCTCTGTGGGGTTTAGTGTGTGTATCATGCTGGTCTCTCTGTGGGGTTTAGTGTGTGTATCATGCTGGTCTCTCTCTCTGGGGTTTAGTGTGTGTATCATGCTGGTCTCTCTGTGGGGTTTAGTGTGTGTATCATGCTGGTCTCTCTGTGGGGTTTAGTGTGTGTATCATGCTGGTCTCTCTGTGGGGTTTAGTGTGTGTATCATGCTGGTCTCTCTCTCTGTGGGGTTTAGTGTGTGTATCATGCTGGTCTCTCTCTGTGGGGTTTAGTGTGTGTATCATGCTGGTCTCTCTCTCTGTGGGGTTTAGTGTGTGTATCATGCTGGTCTCTCTGTGGGGTTTAGTGTGTGTATCATGCTGGTCTCTCTCTCTGTGGGGTTTAGTGTGTGTATCATGCTGGTCTCTCTGTGGGGTTTAGTGTGTGTATCATGCTGGTCTCTCTGTGGGGTTTAGTGTGTATCATGCTGGTCTCTCTCTGTGGGGTTTAGTGTGTGTATCATGCTGGTCTCTCTCTGGGGGTTTAGTGTGTGTATCATGCTGGTCTCTCTCTCTGTGGGGTTTAGTGTGTGTATCATGCTGGTCTCTCTCTGTGGGGTTTAGTGTGTATCATGCTGGTCTCTCTCTGTGGGGTTTAGTGTGTGTATCATGCTGGTCTCTCTCTCTGTGGGGTTTAGTGTGTGTATCATGCTGGTCTCTCTCTCTGTGGGGTTTAGTGTGTGTATCATGCTGGTCTCTCTGAGGGGGTTTAGTGTGTGTATCATGCTGGTCTCTCTCTGTGGGGTTTAGTGTGTGTATCATGCTGGTCTCTCTGTGGGGTTTAGTGTGTGTATCATGCTGGTCTCTCTCTCTGTGGGGTTTAGTGTGTGTATCATGCTGGTCTCTCTGTGGGGGTTTAGTGTGTGTATCATGCTGGTCTCTCTGTGGGGGTTTAGTGTGTGTATCATGCTGGTCTCTCTGTGGGGTTTAGTGTGTGTATCATGCTGGTCTCTCTGTGGGGTTTAGTGTGTGTATCATGCTGGTCTCTCTCTCTGTGGGGTTTAGTGTGTGTATCATGCTGGTCTCTCTCTCTGTGGGGTTTAGTGTGTGTATCATGCTGGTCTCTCTCTCTGTGGGGTTTAGTGTGTGTATCATGCTGGTCTCTCTCTCTGTGGGGTTTAGTGTGTGTATCATGCTGGTCTCTCTCTGTGGGGTTTAGTGTGTGTATCATGCTGGTCTCTCTCTCTGTGGGGTTTAGTGTGTGTATCATGCTGGTCTCTCTCTCTGTGGGGTTTAGTGTGTGTATCATGCTGGTCTCTGTGGGGTTTAGTGTGTGTATCATGCTGGTCTCTCTGTGGGGTTTAGTGTGTGTATCATGCTGGTCTCTCTCTGTGGGGTTTAGTGTGTGTATCATGCTGGTCTCTCTGTGGGGTTTAGTGTGTGTATCATGCTGGTCTCTCTGTGGGTTTAGTGTGTATCATGCTGGTCTCTCTCTCTGTGGGGTTTAGTGTGTGTATCATGCTGGTCTCTCTCTCTGTGGGGTTTAGTGTGTATCATGCTGGTCTCTCTCTCTGTGGGGTTTAGTGTGTGTATCATGCTGGTCTCTCTCTGTGGGGTTTAGTGTGTGTATCATGCTGGTCTCTCTGTGGGGTTTAGTGTGTGTATCATGCTGGTCTCTGTGGGGTTTAGTGTGTGTATCATGCTGGTCTCTCTGTGGGGTTTAGTGTGTGTATCATGCTGGTCTCTCTGTGGGGTTTAGTGTGTGTATCATGCTGGTCTCTCTCTCTGTGGGGTTTAGTGTGTGTATCATGCTGGTCTCTCTCTCATGCTGGTCTCTCTGTGGGGTTTAGTGTGTGTATCATGCTGGTCTCTCTCTGTGGGGTTTAGTGTGTATCATGCTGGTCTCTCTCTGTGGGGTTTAGTGTGTGTATCATGCTGGTCTCTCTGAGGGGTTTAGTGTGTGTATCATGCTGGTCTCTCTGTGGGGTTTAGTGTGTATCATGCTGGTCTCTCTCTCTGTGGGGTTTAGTGTGTGTATCATGCTGGTCTCTCTCTCTGTGGGGTTTAGTGTGTGTATCATGCTGGTCTCTCTCTCTGTGGGGTTTAGTGTGTATCATGCTGGTCTCTCTCTCTGTGGGGTTTAGTGTGTGTATCATGCTGGTCTCTCTCTCTGAGGGGTTTAGTGTGTGTATCATGCTGGTCTCTCTGTGGGGTTTAGTGTGTGTATCATGCTGGTCTCTGTGGGGTTTAGTGTGTGTATCATGCTGGTCTCTCTGTGGGGTTTAGTGTGTGTATCATGCTGGTCTCTCTCTGTGGGGTTTAGTGTGTGTATCATGCTGGTCTCTCTCTGTGGGGTTTAGTGTGTGTATCATGCTGGTCTCTCTCTCTGTGGGGTTTAGTGTGTGTATCATGCTGGTCTCTCTCTCTGTGGGGTTTAGTTTGTGTATCATGCTGGTCTCTCTCTCTGTGGGGTTTAGTGTGTGTATCATGCTGGTCTCTCTGTGGGGTTTAGTGTGTGTATCATGCTGGTCTCTCTGTGGGGTTTAGTGTGTGTATCATGCTGGTCTCTCTGTGGGGTTTAGTGTGTGTATCATGCTGGTCTCTCTCTGTGGGGTTTAGTGTGTGTATCATGCTGGTCTCTCTCTCTGTGGGGTTTAGTGTGTGTATCATGCTGGTCTCTCTCTCTGTGGGGTTTAGTGTGTGTATCATGCTGGTCTCTCTCTGTGGGGTTTAGTGTGTGTATCATGCTGGTCTCTCTCTGTGGGGTTTAGTGTGTGTATCATGCTGGTCTCTCTCTGTGGGGTTTAGTGTGTGTATCATGCTGGTCTCTCTGTGGGGTTTAGTGTGTGTATCATGCTGGTCTCTCTCTCTGTGGGGTTTAGTGTGTGTATCATGCTGGTCTCTCTCTCTGTGGGGTTTAGTGTGTGTATCATGCTGGTCTCTCTGTGGGGTTTAGTGTGTGTATCATGCTGGTCTCTCTCTCTGAGGGGTTTAGTGTGTGTATCATGCTGGTCTCTCTGTGGGGTTTAGTGTGTGTATCATGCTGGTCTCTCTGTGGGGTTTAGTGTGTGTATCATGCTGGTCTCTCTCTGTGGGGTTTAGTGTGTGTATCATGCTGGTCTCTCTCTCTGTGGGGTTTAGTGTGTATCATGCTGGTCTCTCTCTCTGTGGGGTTTAGTGTGTGTATCATGCTGGTCTCTCTCTCTGTGGGGTTTAGTGTGTGTATCATGCTGGTCTCTCTGTGGGGTTTAGTGTGTATCATGCTGGTCTCTCTCTCTGTGGGGTTTAGTGTGTGTATCATGCTGGTCTCTCTGTGGGGTTTAGTGTGTATCATGCTGGTCTCTCTGTGGGGTTTAGTGTGTGTATCATGCTGGTCTCTCTCTCTGTGGGGTTTAGTGTGTGTATCATGCTGGTCTCTCTCTCTGTGGGGTTTAGTGTGTGTATCATGCTGGTCTCTCTGTGGGGTTTAGTGTGTATCATGCTGGTCTCTCTCTGTGGGGTTTAGTGTGTGTATCATGCTGGTCTCTCTCTCTGTGGGGTTTAGTGTGTGTATCATGCTGGTCTCTCTGTGGGGTTTAGTGTGTGTATCATGCTGGTCTCTCTGTGGGGTTTAGTGTGTGTATCATGCTGGTCTCTCTGTGGGGTTTAGTGTGTGTATCATGCTGGTCTCTCTCTCTGTGGGGTTTAGTGTGTGTATCATGCTGGTCTCTCTGTGGGGTTTAGTGTGTGTATCATGCTGGTCTCTCTGTGGGGTTTAGTGTGTGTATCATGCTGGTCTCTCTGTGGGGTTTAGTGTGTGTATCATGCTGGTCTCTCTCTGTGGGGTTTAGTGTGTATATCATGCTGGTCTCTCTGTGGGGTTTAGTGTGTGTATCATGCTGGTCTCTCTCTCTGTGGGGTTTAGTGTGTGTATCATGCTGGTCTCTCTGTGGGGTTTAGTGTGTGTATCATGCTGGTCTCTCTGTGGGGTTTAGTGTGTGTATCATGCTGGTCTCTCTGTGGGGTTTAGTGTGTGTATCATGCTGGTCTCTCTCTGTGGGGTTTAGTGTGTGTATCATGCTGGTCTCTCTCTGTGGGGTTTAGTGTGTGTATCATGCTGGTCTCTCTGTGGGGTTTAGTGTGTGTATCATGCTGGTCTCTCTCTGTGGGGTTTAGTGTGTGTATCATGCTGGTCTCTCTCTGTGGGGTTTAGTGTGTGTATCATGCTGGTCTCTCTCTCTGTGGGGTTTAGTGTGTGTATCATGCTGGTCTCTCTGAGGGGGTTTAGTGTGTGTATCATGCTGGTCTCTCTGTGGGGTTTAGTGTGTGTATCATGCTGGTCTCTCTGTGGGGTTTAGTGTGTGTATCATGCTGGTCTCTCTCTGGGGTTTAGTGTGTGTATCATGCTGGTCTCTCTCTCTGGGGTTTAGTGTGTGTATCATGCTGGTCTCTCTCTCTGTGGGGTTTAGTGTGTGTATCATGCTGGTCTCTCTCTGAGGGGTTTAGTGTGTGTATCATGCTGGTCTCTCTGAGGGGTTTAGTGTGTGTATCATGCTGGTCTCTCTCTCTGTGGGGTTTAGTGTGTGTATCATGCTGGTCTCTCTCTCTGTGGGGTTTAGTGTGTGTATCATGCTGGTCTCTCTGTGGGGTTTAGTGTGTGTATCATGCTGGTCTCTCTGTGGGGTTTAGTGTGTATCATGCTGGTCTCTCTCTCTGTGGGGTTTAGTGTGTGTATCATGCTGGTCTCTCTGTGGGGTTTAGTGTGTGTATCATGCTGGTCTCTCTCTCTGTGGGGTTTAGTGTGTGTATCATGCTGGTCTCTCTGTGGGGTTTAGTGTGTGTATCATGCTGGTCTCTCTCTGTGGGGTTTAGTGTGTGTATCATGCTGGTCTCTCTCTGTGGGGTTTAGTGTGTGTATCATGCTGGTCTCTCTCTGTGGGGTTTAGTGTGTGTATCATGCTGGTCTCTCTCTCTGTGGGGTTTAGTGTGTGTATCATGCTGGTCTCTCTCTCTGTGGGGTTTAGTGTGTGTATCATGCTGGTCTCTCTCTCTGTGGGGTTTAGTGTGTGTATCATGCTGGTCTCTCTGTGGGGTTTAGTGTGTGTATCATGCTGGTCTCTCTGTGGGGTTTAGTGTGTGTATCATGCTGGTCTCTCTGTGGGGTTTAGTGTGTGTATCATGCTGGTCTCTCTCTCTGTGGGGTTTAGTGTGTGTATCATGCTGGTCTCTCTCTCTGTGGGGTTTAGTGTGTATCATGCTGGTCTCTCTCTGTGGGGTTTAGTGTGTGTATCATGCTGGTCTCTCTCTCTGAGGGGTTTAGTGTGTGTATCATGCTGGTCTCTCTGTGGGGTTTAGTGTGTGTATCATGCTGGTCTCTGTGGGGTTTAGTGTGTATCATGCTGGTCTCTCTCTGTGGGGTTTAGTGTGTGTATCATGCTGGTCTCTCTCTCTGTGGGGTTTAGTGTGTATCATGCTGGTCTCTCTCTCTGAGGGGTTTAGTGTGTGTATCATGCTGGTCTCTCTCTGTGGGGTTTAGTGTGTGTATCATGCTGGTCTCTCTCTGAGGGGTTTAGTGTGTGTATCATGCTGGTCTCTCTGTGGGGTTTAGTGTGTGTATCATGCTGGTCTCTCTGTGGGGTTTAGTGTGTGTATCATGCTGGTCTCTCTCTGTGGGGTTTAGTGTGTGTATCATGCTGGTCTCTCTCTGTGGGGGTTTAGTGTGTGTATCATGCTGGTCTCTCTGTGGGGTTTAGTGTGTGTATCATGCTGGTCTCTCTCTCTGTGGGGTTTAGTGTGTGTATCATGCTGGTCTCTCTCTGTGGGGTTTAGTGTGTGTATCATGCTGGTCTCTCTGTGGGGTTTAGTGTGTGTATCATGCTGGTCTCTCTGTGGGGTTTAGTGTGTGTATCATGCTGGTCTCTCTGTGGGGTTTAGTGTGTGTATCATGCTGGTCTCTCTCTCTGTGGGGTTTAGTGTGTGTATCATGCTGGTCTCTCTCTCTGTGGGGTTTAGTGTGTGTATCATGCTGGTCTCTCTCTGTGGGGTTTAGTGTGTGTATCATGCTGGTCTCTCTCTGTGGGGTTTAGTGTGTGTATCATGCTGGTCTCTCTCTCTGTGGGGTTTAGTGTGTGTATCATGCTGGTCTCTCTCTCTGTGGGGTTTAGTGTGTGTATCATGCTGGTCTCTCTCTCTCTGTGGGGTTTAGTGTGTGTATCATGCTGGTCTCTCTCTCTGTGGGGTTTAGTGTGTGTATCATGCTGGTCTCTCTCTCTGTGGGGTTTAGTGTGTGTATCATGCTGGTCTCTCTCTGTGGGGTTTAGTGTGTGTATCATGCTGGTCTCTCTGTGGGGTTTAGTGTGTGTATCATGCTGGTCTCTCTCTCTGTGGGGTTTAGTGTGTGTATCATGCTGGTCTCTCTGTGGGGTTTAGTGTGTGTATCATGCTGGTCTCTCTGTGGGGTTTAGTGTGTGTATCATGCTGGTCTCTCTCTGTGGGGTTTAGTGTGTGTATCATGCTGGTCTCTCTCTCTGTGGGGTTTAGTGTGTATATCATGCTGGTCTCTCTCTGTGGGGTTTAGTGTGTGTATCATGCTGGTCTCTCTCTGTGGGGTTTAGTGTGTGTATCATGCTGGTCTCTCTGTGGGGTTTAGTGTGTGTATCATGCTGGTCTCTCTCTCTGTGGGGTTTAGTGTGTGTATCATGCTGGTCTCTCTGTGGGGTTTAGTGTGTGTATCATGCTGGTCTCTCTGTGGGGTTTAGTGTGTGTATCATGCTGGTCTCTCTCTGTGGGGTTTAGTGTGTGTATCATGCTGGTCTCTCTCTCTGAGGGGTTTAGTGTGTGTATCATGCTGGTCTCTCTCTGTGGGGTTTAGTGTGTGTATCATGCTGGTCTCTCTGTGGGGTTTAGTGTGTATCATGCTGGTCTTCTGTGGGGTTTAGTGTGTGTATCATGCTGGTCTCTCTCTCTGTGGGGTTTAGTGTGTGTATCATGCTGGTCTCTCTCTCTGTGGGGTTTAGTGTGTGTATCATGCTGGTCTCTCTGTGGGGTTTAGTGTGTGTATCATGCTGGTCTCTCTCTGTGGGGTTTAGTGTGTGTATCATGCTGGTCTCTCTGTGGGGTTTAGTGTGTGTATCATGCTGGTCTCTCTCTCTCTGTGGGGTTTAGTGTGTGTATCATGCTGGTCTCTCTGTGGGGTTTAGTGTGTGTATCATGCTGGTCTCTCTGTGGGGTTTAGTGTGTGTATCATGCTGGTCTCTCTGTGGGGTTTAGTGTGTGTATCATGCTGGTCTCTCTCTGTGGGGTTTAGTGTGTGTATCATGCTGGTCTCTCTCTGTGGGGTTTAGTGTGTGTATCATGCTGGTCTCTTTCTCTGAGGGGTTTAGTGTGTGTATCATGCTGGTCTCTCTCTCTGTGGGGTTTAGTGTGTGTATCATGCTGGTCTCTCTCTGTGGGGTTTAGTGTGTGTATCATGCTGGTCTCTCTCTGTGGGGTTTAGTGTGTGTATCATGCTGGTCTCTCTCTGTGGGGTTTAGTGTGTGTATCATGCTGGTCTCTCTCTCTGTGGGGTTTAGTGTGTGTATCATGCTGGTCTCTGTGGGGTTTAGTGTGTGTATCATGCTGGTCTCTCTGTGGGGTTTAGTGTGTGTATCATGCTGGTCTCTCTCTGTGGGGTTTAGTGTGTGTATCATGCTGGTCTCTCTGTGGGGTTTAGTGTGTGTATCATGCTGGTCTCTCTGTGGGGTTTAGTGTGTGTATCATGCTGGTCTCTCTCTGTGGGGTTTAGTGTGTGTATCATGCTGGTCTCTCTCTCTGTGGGGTTTAGTGTGTGTATCATGCTGGTCTCTCTCTCTGTGGGGTTTAGTGTGTATCATGCTGGTCTCTCTCTGTGGGGTTTAGTGTGTGTATCATGCTGGTCTCTCTCTGAGGGGTTTAGTGTGTGTATCATGCTGGTCTCTCTGTGGGGTTTAGTGTGTGTATCATGCTGGTCTCTGTGGGGTTTAGTGTGTGTATCATGCTGGTCTCTCTGTGGGGTTTAGTGTGTGTATCATGCTGGTCTCTCTCTCTGTGGGGTTTAGTGTGTGTATCATGCTGGTCTCTCTCTCTGTGGGGTTTAGTGTGTGTATCATGCTGGTCTCTCTCTGAGGGGTTTAGTGTGTGTATCATGCTGGTCTCTCTGTGGGGTTTAGTGTGTGTATCATGCTGGTCTCTCTCTCTGTGGGGTTTAGTGTGTATCATGCTGGTCTCTCTCTGTGGGGTTTAGTGTGTGTATCATGCTGGTCTCTCTGAGGGGTTTAGTGTGTATCATGCTGGTCTCTCTGTGGGGTTTAGTGTGTATCATGCTGGTCTCTCTCTGTGGGGTTTAGTGTGTGTATCATGCTGGTCTCTCTGTGGGGTTTAGTGTGTATCATGCTGGTCTCTCTCTGTGGGGTTTAGTGTGTATCATGCTGGTCTCTCTCTGTGGGGTTTAGTGTGTGTATCATGCTGGTCTCTCTCTCTGAGGGGTTTAGTGTGTGTATCATGCTGGTCTCTCTGTGGGGTTTAGTGTGTGTATCATGCTGGTCTCTGTGGGGTTTAGTGTGTGTATCATGCTGGTCTCTCTGTGGGGTTTAGTGTGTGTATCATGCTGGTCTCTCTGTGGGGTTTAGTGTGTGTATCATGCTGGTCTCTCTCTCTGTGGGGTTTAGTGTGTGTATCATGCTGGTCTCTCTCTCTGTGGGGTTTAGTGTGTGTATCATGCTGGTCTCTCTCTCTGTGGGGTTTAGTTTGTGTATCATGCTGGTCTCTCTCTCTGTGGGGTTTAGTGTGTGTATCATGCTGGTCTCTCTGTGGGGTTTAGTGTGTGTATCATGCTGGTCTCTCTGTGGGGTTTAGTGTGTGTATCATGCTGGTCTCTCTGTGGGGTTTAGTGTGTGTATCATGCTGGTCTCTCTCTCTGGGGGTTTAGTGTGTGTATCATGCTGGTCTCTCTCTCTGTGGGGTTTAGTGTGTGTATCATGCTGGTCTCTCTCTGTGGGGTTTAGTGTGTGTATCATGCTGGTCTCTCTCTGTGGGGTTTAGTGTGTGTATCATGCTGGTCTCTGTGGGGTTTAGTGTGTGTATCATGCTGGTCTCTCTCTCTGTGGGGTTTAGTGTGTGTATCATGCTGGTCTCTCTCTCTGTGGGGGTTTAGTGTGTGTATCATGCTGGTCTCTCTCTCTGTGGGGTTTAGTGTGTGTATCATGCTGGTCTCTCTCTCTGTGGGGTTTAGTGTGTGTATCATGCTGGTCTCTCTCTCTGTGGGGTTTAGTGTGTGTATCATGCTGGTCTCTCTGTGGGGTTTAGTGTGTGTATCATGCTGGTCTCTCTCTGAGGGTTTAGTGTGTGTATCATGCTGGTCTCTCTGTGGGGTTTAGTGTGTGTATCATGCTGGTCTCTCTGTGGGGTTTAGTGTGTGTATCATGCTGGTCTCTCTCTGTGGGGTTTAGTGTGTGTATCATGCTGGTCTCTCTCTGTGGGGTTTAGTGTGTATCATGCTGGTCTCTCTCTCTGTGGGGTTTAGTGTGTGTATCATGCTGGTCTCTCTCTCTGTGGGGTTTAGTGTGTGTATCATGCTGGTCTCTCTGTGGGGTTTAGTGTGTGTATCATGCTGGTCTCTCTCTGTGGGGTTTAGTGTGTGTATCATGCTGGTCTCTCTGTGGGGTTTAGTGTGTATCATGCTGGTCTCTCTCTGTGGGGTTTAGTGTGTGTATCATGCTGGTCTCTCTCTGAGGGGTTTAGTGTGTGTATCATGCTGGTCTCTCTCTGTGGGGTTTAGTGTGTATTATGCTGGTCTCTCTCTGTGGGGTTTAGTGTGTATCATGCTGGTCTCTCTCTCTGTGGGGTTTAGTGTGTGTATCATGCTGGTCTCTCTCTCTGTGGGGTTTAGTGTGTGTATCATGCTGGTCTCTCTCTCTGTGGGGTTTAGTGTGTGTATCATGCTGGTCTCTCTCTGTGGGGTTTAGTGTGTGTATCATGCTGGTCTCTCTCTCTGTGGGGTTTAGTGTGTGTATCATGCTGGTCTCTCTCTCTGTGGGGTTTAGTGTGTGTATCATGCTGGTCTCTCTGAGGGGTTTAGTGTGTGTATCATGCTGGTCTCTCTCTCTGTGGGGTTTAGTGTGTGTATCATGCTGGTCTCTCTGTGGGGTTTAGTGTGTGTATCATGCTGGTCTCTCTCTCTGTGGGGTTTAGTGTGTGTATCATGCTGGTCTCTCTGTGGGGTTTAGTGTGTGTATCATGCTGGTCTCTCTGTGGGGTTTAGTGTGTGTATCATGCTGGTCTCTCTGTGGGGTTTAGTGTGTGTATCATGCTGGTCTCTCTCTGTGGGGTTTAGTGTGTGTATCATGCTGGTCTCTCTCTGTGGGGTTTAGTGTGTGTATCATGCTGGTCTCTCTCTCTGAGGGGTTTAGTGTGTGTATCATGCTGGTCTCTCTCTCTGTGGGGTTTAGTGTGTGTATCATGCTGGTCTCTCTCTCTGGGGGTTTAGTGTGTGTATCATGCTGGTCTCTCTCTGTGGGGTTTAGTGTGTGTATCATGCTGGTCTCTCTCTCTGTGGGGTTTAGTGTGTGTATCATGCTGGTCTCTCTCTCTGTGGGGTTTAGTGTGTGTATCATGCTGGTCTCTGTGGGGTTTAGTGTGTGTATCATGCTGGTCTCTCTGTGGGGTTTAGTGTGTGTATCATGCTGGTCTCTCTGTGGGGTTTAGTGTGTGTATCATGCTGGTCTCTCTGTGGGGTTTAGTGTGTGTATCATGCTGGTCTCTCTCTGTGTGGGGTTTAGTGTGTGTATCATGCTGGTCTCTCTCTCTGTGGGGTTTAGTGTGTGTATCATGCTGGTCTCTCTCTCTGTGGGTTTAGTGTGTGTATCATGCTGGTCTCTCTGTGGGGTTTAGTGTGTGTATCATGCTGGTCTCTCTGTGGGGTTTAGTGTGTGTATCATGCTGGTCTCTCTGTGGGGTTTAGTGTGTGTATCATGCTGGTCTCTCTGTGGGGTTTAGTGTGTGTATCATGCTGGTCTCTCTGTGGGGTTTAGTGTGTGTATCATGCTGGTCTCTCTCTCTGTGGGGTTTAGTGTGTGTATCATGCTGGTCTCTCTGTGGGGTTTAGTGTGTGTATCATGCTGGTCTCTCTCTCTGTGGGGTTTAGTGTGTGTATCATGCTGGTCTCTCTGTGGGGTTTAGTGTGTATCATGCTGGTCTCTCTCTCTGTGGGGTTTAGTGTGTGTATCATGCTGGTCTCTCTCTCTGGGGGTTTAGTGTGTGTATCATGCTGGTCTCTCTCTGAGGGGTTTAGTGTGTGTATCATGCTGGTCTCTCTCTCTGTGGGGTTTAGTGTGTGTATCATGCTGGTCTCTCTCTCTGTGGGGTTTAGTGTGTGTCATGCTGGTCTCTCTCTGTGGGGTTTAGTGTGTATCATGCTGGTCTCTCTGTGGGGTTTAGTGTGTGTATCATGCTGGTCTCTCTCTGTGGGGTTTAGTGTGTGTATCATGCTGGTCTCTCTGTGGGGTTTAGTGTGTGTGTGTGTATCATGCTGGTCTCTCTCTGTGGGGTTTAGTGTGTGTGTGTGTGTATCATGCTGGTCTCTCTCTGTGGGGTTTAGTGTGTGTATCATGCTGGTCTCTCTCTGTGGGGTTTAGTGTGTGTATCATGCTGGTCTCTCTCTCTGTGGGGTTTAGTGTGTGTATCATGCTGGTCTCTCTCTGTGGGGTTTAGTGTGTGTATCATGCTGGTCTCTCTGTGGGGTTTAGTGTGTGTATCATGCTGGTCTCTCTCTCTGTGGGGTTTAGTGTGTGTATCATTGTTACGAATCCCTTTTGGCCCGACAGTCTAGGGGGATGGTAATGAGACCCGTAACAACTCATGCAAATTATAATACAACATATAATTAGAATTATAATTATAATTATAATACGACAACTGAAATATACCGTCAAACTCAGGGTTTATTAATAAAACACGGTAATGGGGGAGCAGGAAAAGGGGCTGAGCTGGACCCAAGGAAAGAAACAATAAGCATCCAAAACACCCCTAAGCTAGACTAGCCTATTTTAACAACAGCTAACTAACCAAAAATACAGTGGGTGGTCCGCCCAGTTCTAACTAGTGTATTTAACAAAGTTCACCTACGGGTAGTGTATGCCCATGGGCGACTTGTCTTGGTTTCCCCCTTTTCCCACCAGCAACAAACAAACACCATAACCAAAAACAATACTCACAGGTGATGACAAAGTGCTATGGAGGTGCTCAAACAAAAGAGAGGTTAAGACACAAAGAGAGAGTGAAACACAGAGATCTACAGACATGGCATTTACAGACAGATTGAGCTCTAGAGCAAACAACTGATGGGGTTTTTAAACCAAGGGAAAGGAACTGTGATAGGGTAGGAAACAGGGGGAGGTGTGTCTTCTGATTGATGATTGATTGGTGACTGATTGGGGAGTGATGATGTTCACCTGTGAGGGGAGAAGGAGAGAAAAGAAACACACACAGGATAACTGTATCCGTAACAATCATGCTGGTCTCTCTCTGTGTCCCTGTCCTCCAGGAATACGTAGTGTGGACCCTAAGGGAAAGGAGACTCTGTATAATCTGGAGTCTCTCATCAACCAGGCAGTGTTCCCAGGACTACAGGGAGGACCCCACAACCACGCCATCGCAGGTACAGGCACTTCTCTGGACACCTACAGTGCCTTGCGAAAGTATTCGGCCCCCTTGAACTTTGCGACCTTTTGCCACATTTCAGGCTTCAAACATAAAGATATAAAAACTGTATTTTTTTGTGAAGAATCAACAACAAGTGGGACACAATCATGAAGTGGAACGACATTTATTGGATATTTCAAACTTTTTTAACAAATCAAAAACTGAAAAATTGGGCGTGCAAAATTATTCAGCCCCCTTAAGTTAATACTTTGTAGCGCCACCTTTTGCTGCGATTACAGCTGTAAGTCGCTTGGGGTATGTCTCTATCAGTTTTGCACATCGAGAGACTGACATTTTTTCCCATTCCTCCTTGCAAAACAGCTCGAGCTCAGTGAGGTTGGATGGAGAGCATTTGTGAACAGCAGTTTTCAGTTCTTTCCACAGATTCTCGATTGGATTCAGGTCTGGACTTTGACTTGGCCATTCTAACACCTGGTTATGTTTATTTTTGAACCATTCCATTGTAGATTTTGCTTTATGTTTTGGATCATTGTCTTGTTGGAAGACAAATCTCCGTCCCAGTCTCAGGTCTTTTGCAGACTCCATCAGGTTTTCTTCCAGAATGGTCCTGTATTTGGCTCCATCCATCTTCCCATCAATTTTAACCATCTTCCCTGTCCCTGCTGAAGAAAAGCAGGCCCAAACCATGATGCTGCCACCACCATGTTTGACAGTGGGGATGGTGTGTTCAGGGTGATGAGCTGTGTTGCTTTTACGCCAAACATAACGTTTTGCATTTTTGCCAAAAAGTTCAATTTTGGTTTCATCTGACCAGAGCACCTTCTTCCACATGTTTGGTGTGTCTCCCAGGTGGCTTGTGGAAAACTTTAAACAACACTTTTTATGGATATCTTTAAGAAATAACTTTCTTCTTGCCACTCTTCCATAAAGGCCAGATTTGTGCAATATACGACTGATTGTTGTCCTATGGACAGAGTCTCCCACCTCAGCTGTAGATCTCTGCAGTTCATCCAGAGTGATCATGGGCCTCTTGGCTGCATCTCTGATCAGTCTTCTCCTTGTATGAGCTGAAAGTTTAGAGGGACGGCCAGGTCTTGGTAGATTTGCAGTGGTCTGATACTCCTTCCATTTCAATATTATCGCTTGCACAGTGCTGCTTGGGATGTTTAAAGCTTGGGAAATCTTTTTGTATCCAAATCCGGCTTTAAACTTCTTCACAACAGTATCTCGGACCTGCCTGGTGTGTTCCTTGTTCTTCATGATGCTCTCTGCGCTTTTAACGGACCTCTGAGACTATCACAGTGCAGGTGCATTTATATGGAGACTTGATTACACACAGGTGGATTGTATTTATCATCATTAGTCATTTAGGTCAACATTGGATCATTCAGGGATCCTCACTGAACTTCTGGAGAGAGTTTGCTGCACTGAAAGTAAAGGGGCTGAATAATTTTGCACGCCCAATTTTTCAGTTTTTGATTTGTTAAAAAAGTTTGAAATATCCAATAAATGTCGTTCCACTTCATGATTGTGTCCCACTTGTTGTTGATTCTTCACAAAAAATACAGTTTTTATATCTTTATGTTTGAAGCCTGAAATGTGGCAAAAGGTCGCAAAGTTCAAGGGGGCCGAATACTTTCGCAAGGCACTGTATATTGGCTTTATATACAGGCACCTACACAGACATCTCTAAGGTGGATATTAACTAGGAAACCTCACAACCGCACTAACACAGGTAAGTAGCTAGGGCACCTCACTATGACAGGTAAAGTAGCCAGGACACCTCACTATGACAGGTAAAGTAGCTAGGACACCTCACTATGACAGGTACAATAACCAGGACACCTCACTATGACAGGTACAGTAGCCAGGACACCTCACTACCACACTATGACAGGTAATGTAGCCAGGACACCACACTATGACAGGTACAGTAGCCAGGACACCTCACTACCACACTATGACAGGTAAAGTAGCTAGGACACCCCACTACCACACTATGACAGGTAAAGTAGCTAGGACACCTCACTATGACAGGTAAAGTAGCTAGGACACCTCACTACCACACTGACAGGTACAGTAACCAGGACACCTCACTATGACAGGTAATGTAGCCAGGACACCTCACTATGACAGGTAATGTAGCTAGGACACCTCACTATGACAGGTAATGTAGCCAGGACATCTCACTACCACACTATGACAGGTAAAGTAGCTAGGACACCTCACTATGACACGTAATGTAGCCAGGACACCTCACTATGACAGGTAAAGTAGCTAGGACACCTCACTATGACAGATAATGTAGCCAGGACACCTCACTATGACAGGTAATGTAGCCAGGACACCACACTATGACCGGTACAGTAGCCAGGACACCTCACTACCACACTATGACAGGTAAAGTAGCTAGGACACCCCACTACCACACTATGACAGGTAAAGTAGCCAGGACACCCCACTACCACACTATGACAGGTAAAGTAGCCAGGACACCTCACTATGACAGGTAAAGTAGCTAGGACACCTCACTACCACACTGACAGGTACAGTAACCAGGACACCTCACTATGACAGGTAATGTAGCCAGGACACCTCACTATGACAGGTAATGTAGCTAGGACACCTCACTATGACAGGTAAAGTAGCTAGGACACCTCACTATGACAGGTAATGTAGCCAGGACACCTCACTACCACACTATGACAGGTAAAGTAGCTAGGACACCTCACTATGACAGGTAATGTAGCCAGGACACCTCACTATGACAGGTAAAGTAGCTAGGACACCTCACTATGACAGATAATGTAGCCAGGACACCGCACTACCACACTATGACAGGTAAAGTAGCCAGGACACCCCACTACCACACTAGGACAGGTAATGTAGCCAGGACACCTCACTACCACACTATGACAGGTAAAGTAGCTAGGACACCTCACTACCACAGGTAATGTAGCCAGGACACCTCACTATGACAGGTAATGTAGCTAGGACACCTCACTATGACAGGTAAAGTAGCTAGGACACCTCACTATGACAGGTAATGTAGCCAGGACACCTCACTATGACAGGTAATGTAGCTAGGACACCTCACTATGACAGGTAAAGTAGCTAGGACACCTCACTATGACAGGTAATGTAGCCAGGACACCTCACTACCACACTATGACAGGTAAAGTAGCTAGGACACCTCACTATGACAGGTAATGTAGCCAGGACACCTCACTATGACAGGTAAAGTAGCTAGGACACCTCACTATGACAGATAATGTAGCCAGGACACCGCACTACCACACTATGACAGGTAAAGTAGCCAGGACACCCCACTACCACACTAGGACAGGTAATGTAGCCAGGACACCTCACTACCACACTATGACAGGTAAAGTAGCTAGGACACCTCACTACCACAGGTAATGTAGCCAGGACACCTCACTATGACAGGTAATGTAGCTAGGACACCTCACTATGACAGGTAAAGTAGCTAGGACACCTCACTATGACAGGTAATGTAGCCAGGACACCTCACTACCACACTATGACAGGTAAAGTAGCTAGGACACCTCACTATGACAGGTAATGTAGCCAGGACACCTTACTATGACAGGTAAAGTAGCTAGGACACCTCACTATGACAGGTAAAGTAGCTAGGACACCTCACTATGACAGGTACAGTAGCTAGGGACACCTCACTACCACACTATGACAGGTAATGTAGCCAGGACACCGCACTACCACACTATGACAGGTAAAGTAGCCAGGACACCCCACTACCACACTATGACAGGTAATGTAGCCAGGACACCTCACTACCACACTATGACAGGTAAAGTAGCTAGGACACCTCACTATGACAGGTAAAGTAGCTAGGACACCTCACTACCACACTATGACAGGTAATGTAGCCAGGACACCGCACTACCACACTATGACAGGTAAAGTAGCTAGGACACCTCACTACCACACTATGACAGGTAATGTAGCCAGGACACCGCACTACCACACTATGACAGGTAAAGTAGCCAGGACACCCCACTACCACACTATGACAGGTAATGTAGCCAGGACACCTCACTACCACACTATGACAGGTAAAGTAGCTAGGACACCTCACTACCACACTATGACAGGTAATGTATCCAGGACACCTCACTATGACAGGTAATGTAGCCAGGACACCTCACTATGACAGGTACAGTAGCCAGGACACCTCACTATGACAGGTAAAGTAGCTAGGACACCTCATTATGACAGATAAAGTAGCTAGGACACCTCACTACCTCACTATGACAGGTAAAGTAGCTAGGACACCTCACTATGACAGGTACAGTAGCCAGGACACCTCACTATGACAGGTAAAGTAACCAGGACACCTCACTATGACAGGTAAAGTAGCTAGGACACCTCACTATGACAGGTAAAGTAGCTAGGACACCTCACTATGACAGGTACAGTAGCCAGGACACCTCACTATGACAGGTAAAGTAGCCAGGACACCTCACTACCACACTATGACAGGTAAAGTAGCTAGGACACCTCACTACCACACTATGACAGGTAATGTATCCAGGACACCTCACTATGACAGGTAATGTAGCCAGGACACCTCACTATGACAGGTACAGTAGCCAGGACACCTCACTATGACAGGTAATGTAGCCAGGACACCTCACTATGACAGGTAAAGTAGCTAGGACACCTCACTATGACAGGTAAAGTAGCCAGGACACCTCACTATGACAGGTACAGTAGCCAGGACACCTCACTATGACAGGTAAAGTAGCCAGGACACCTCACTACCACACTATGACAGGTAATGTAGCCAGGACACCTCACTATGACAGGTAATGTAGCCAGGACACCGCACTACCACACTATGACAGGTAAAGTAGCCAGGACACCCCACTACCACACTATGACAGGTACAGTAGCCAGGACACCTCACTACCACACTATGACAGGTAAAGTAGCCAGGACACCTCACTACCACACTATGACAGGTAAAGTAGCCAGGACACCCCACTACCTCACTATGACAGGTAATGTAGCCAGGACACCTCACTATGACAGGTAATGTAGCCAGGACACCTCACTATGACAGGTAAAGTAGCTAGGACACCTCATTATGACAGATAAAGTAGCTAGGACACCTCACTACCTCACTATGACAGGTAAAGTAGCTAGGACACCTCACTATGACAGGTAAAGTAGCTAGGACACCTCACTATGACAGGTAAAGTAGCTAGGACACCTCACTATGACAGGTAAAGTAGCCAGGACACCTCACTATGACAGGTACAGTAGCCAGGACACCTCACTATGACAGGTAAAGTAGCCAGGACACCTCACTACCACACTATGACAGGTAATGTAGCCAGGACACCTCACTATGACAGGTAATGTAGCCAGGACACCGCACTACCACACTATGACAGGTAAAGTAGCCAGGACACCCCACTACCACACTATGACAGGTACAGTAGCCAGGACACCTCACTACCACACTATGACAGGTAAAGTAGCCAGGACACCTCACTACCACACTATGACAGGTAAAGTAGCCAGGACACCCCACTACCTCACTATGACAGGTAATGTAGCCAGGACACCTCACTATGACAGGTAATGTAGCCAGGACACCTCACTATGACAGGTAAAGTAGCTAGGACACCTCATTATGACAGATAAAGTAGCTAGGACACCTCACTACCTCACTATGACAGGTAAAGTAGCTAGGACACCTCACTATGACAGGTACAGTAGCCAGGACACCTCACTATGACAGGTAAAGTAACCAGGACACCTCACTATGACAGGTAAAGTAGCTAGGACACCTCACTATGACAGGTAAAGTAGCTAGGACACCTCACTATGACAGGTAAAGTAGCCAGGACACCTCACTATGACAGGTACAGTAGCCAGGACACCTCACTATGACAGGTAAAGTAGCCAGGACACCTCACTACCACACTATGACAGGTAAAGTAGCTAGGACACCTCACTACCACACTATGACAGGTAATGTATCCAGGACACCTCACTATGACAGGTAATGTAGCCAGGACACCTCACTATGACAGGTAAAGTAGCTAGGACACCTCACTATGACAGGTAAAGTAGCTAGGACACCTCACTATGACAGGTAAAGTAGCCAGGACACCTCACTATGACAGGTACAGTAGCCAGGACACCTCACTATGACAGGTAAAGTAGCCAGGACACCTCACTACCACACTATGACAGGTAATGTAGCCAGGACACCTCACTATGACAGGTAATGTAGCCAGGACACCGCACTACCACACTATGACAGGTAAAGTAGCCAGGACACCCCACTACCACACTATGACAGGTACAGTAGCCAGGACACCTCACTACCACACTATGACAGGTAAAGTAGCCAGGACACCTCACTACCACACTATGACAGGTAAAGTAGCCAGGACACCCCACTACCTCACTATGACAGGTAATGTAGCCAGGACACCTCACTATGACAGGTAATGTAGCCAGGACACCTCACTATGACAGGTAAAGTAGCTAGGACACCTCATTATGACAGATAAAGTAGCTAGGACACCTCACTACCTCACTATGACAGGTAAAGTAGCTAGGACACCTCACTATGACAGGTACAGTAGCCAGGACACCTCACTATGACAGGTAAAGTAACCAGGACACCTCACTATGACAGGTACAGTAGCTAGGACACCTCACTACCACACTATGACAGGTACAGTAACCAGGACACCTCACTATGTCAGGTACAGTAACCAGGACACCTCACTATGACCGGTAAAGTAGCCAGGACACCTCACTATGACAGGTAAAGTAACCAGGACACCTCACTATGACAGGTACAGTAACCAGGACACCTCACTATGACAGGTACAGTAGCCAGGACACCTCACTATGACAGGTAAAGTAACCAGGACACCTCACTATGACAGGTACAGTAGCCAGGACACCTCACTATGACAGGTACAATAACCAGGACACCTCACTATGACAGGTACAATAACCAGGACACCTCACTATGACAGGTACAGTAGCTAGGACACCTCACTATGACAGGTACAGTAACCAGGACACCTCACTATGACAGGTACAGTAGCCAGGACACCTCACTATGACAGGTAAAGTAACCAGGACACCTCACTATGACAGGTACAGTAGCCAGGACACCTCACTATGACAGGTAAAGTAACCAGGACACCTCACTATGACAGGTACAGTAGCCAGGACACCTCACTATGACAGGTACAATAACCAGGACACCTCACTATGACAGGTACAGTAGCTAGGACACCTCACTATGACAGGTACAGTAACCAGGACACCTCACTATGACAGGTACAGTAACCAGGACACCTCACTATGACAGGTACAGTAGCCAGGACACCTCACTATGACAGGTACAATAACCAGGACACCTCACTATGACAGGTACAGTAACCAGGACACCTCACTATGACAGGTACAGTAGCCAGGACAGCTCACTATGACAGGTACAGTAACCAGGACACCTCACTATGACAGGTACAGTAGCCAGGACAGCTCACTATGACAGGTACAGTAGCCAGGACACCTCAGTGTGTGTGGTGTTCTAATATACAGTGCACATTCTGTTACGTTACAGCCTTATTCTAACATTGATTGATTTAAAAAAATCCTATTCAATCGACACTCGATGCTCCATAATGACATCACGATACTCCATAATGACATCACGATACTCCATAATGACATCACAATACTCCATAATGACATCACGATACTCCATAATGACATCACGATACTCCATAATGACATCACGATACTCCATAATGACATCACGATGCTCCATAATGACATCACGATACTCCATAATGACATCACGATACTCCATAATGACATCACGATACTCCATAATGACATCACAATACCCCATAATGACATCACAATACTCCATAATGACATCACGATACTCCATAATGACATCACGATACTCCATAATGACATCACGATACTCCATAATGACATCACGATGCTCCATAATGACATCACAATACCCCATAATGACAAAGTGAAAACAGGTTTTTAGAATTGTTGGCAAATGTATAATTAGAATAAAAACATACCTTATTTACATAAGTATTCAGCCCCTTTGCTATGAGACTTGAAATTGAGCTCAGATGCTTCCGGTTTCCATTGATCATCCTTGAGATGTTTGTGCACGTCAGAGCAAACGCCATGAGGTAAAACAATTTGTCCGTAGAGCTCCGTGACGGGATTGTGTCGAGGCACAGATCTGGGGAAGGGTACCAAAAGAATATCTGCAGCATTGAAGGTCCCCAAGAACACAGTGGGTCTCCATCACTCCCGAGTGGCGCATCGGTCTAAGCCACTGCATCTCAGTGCTAGAGGCGTCACTACAGACCCTGGTTTGATTCCAGGCTGTATCACAACCAGCCATGATTGGGAGTGCAATAGGGCGGCGCACATTGGCCCAGCCTCGTCCGGGTTGTGGTAGGCCGTCATTGTAAATAACTGACTTGCCTAGTTAAATAAAGGTTAAGTTAAACCTAAATGGAAAAAGGTTGGAAGCCCCAAAATTCTTCCTAGAGCTGGCCGCCCAGGAAAACTGAGCAATCGTGGGAGAAGGGCCTTGGTCAGGGAGGTGACCAAAGACCCGATGGTCACTGACAGAGCTCCAGATTTCCTCTGTAGAGATGAGAGAACCTTCCAGAAGGACAACCATCTCTGCAGCACTCCACCAATCAGGCCTTTATAGTAGAGTGGCCAGACGGAAGCAACTCCTCAGTAAAAGGCACATGACAGCCCGCTTGGAGTTTGCCAAAAGGCACCTAAAGGACTCTCAAACCATGAGAAACAAGATTCTCTGGTCTGATGAAACCAAGATTGAACTCTTTGGCCTGAATGCCAAGCGTCACGTCTGGAGGAAACCTGGCACCATGATGGTGAAGCATGGTGGTGGCAGCATCCCTACGGTGAAGCACGGTGGTGGCAGCATCATGCTGTGGGGATGTTTTTCAGCTACAGGGACTGGGAGACTAGTCAGGATCGAGGGAAAAATGAACAGAGCAAAGTGCAGAGAAATCCTTAATGAAAATGTGCTCCAGAGCGCTCAGGACTTCAGACTAGGGAGAAGGTTCACCTTCCAACAGGACAACGACCCTAAGCACACAGCCAAGACGATGCAGGAGTGGCTTTGGGACAAGTCTCTGAATGTCCTTGAGTGGCCCAGCCAGAGCCCAGACTTGAACCTGATCGAACATCTCTACAAATACCTGAAAATAGCTGTGCAGCGACGCTCCCTGTCCAACCTGACAGAGCTTGAGAGGATCTGCAGAGAACAATGGGAGAAACTCCCCAAATACAGGTGTGCCAAGCTTGTGGCATCATACCCAAGAAGACACGAGGCTGTAATCGCTGCCAAAGGTGCTTCAACAAAGTACTGAGTAAAGGGTCTGAATACTACTGAGTAAAGGGTCTGAATACTACTGAGTGAAGGGTCTGAATACTACTGAGTGAAGGGTCTGAATACTACTGAGTGAAGGGTCTGAATACTACTGAGTGAAGGGTCTGAATACTACTGAGTGAAGGGTCTGAATACTACTGAGTGAAGGGTCTGAATACTACTGAGTGAAGGGTCTGAATACTTATGGGGTATTGGGATGTCATTATGGGGTATTGTGATGTCATTATGGGGTATTGTGATGTCATTATGGGGTATTGTGATGTCATTATGGGGTAGTGTGATGTCATTATGGGGTATTGCGATGTCAGAGTTTAAGGGTTAATGTTTCTCTAGGTGGTGGCCCTGAAGCAGGCTCTGACCCCAGAGTTTAAGGGTTAATGTTTCTCCAGTTTAAGGGTTAGTGTGTGTGTGTTAATGTGTATGAATGTTTCTCCAGGTGGTTGCCCTGAAGCAGGCTCTGACCCCAGAGTTTAAGGGTGAATGTTTCTCCAGGTGGTTGCCCTGAAGCAGGCTCTGACCCCAGAGTTTAAGGGTTAGTGTGTGTGTGTTAATGTGTATGAATGTTTCTCTAGGTGTGGCGGTGGGCCTGAAGCAGGCTCTGACCCCAGAGTTTAAGGGTTAGTGTGTGTGTGTTAATGTGTGTGAATGTTTCTCTAGGTGTGGCGGTGGCCCTGAAGCAGGCTCTGACCCCAGAGTTTAAGGGTTAGTGTGTGTGTGTTAATGTGTGTGAATGTTTCTCTAGGTGTGGCGGTGGCCCTGAAGCAGGCTCTGACCCCGGAGTTTAAGGGTTAGTGTGTGTGTGTTAATGTGTATGAATGTTTCTCCAGGTGGTGGACCTGAAGCAGGCTCTGACCCCAGAGTTTAAGGGTTAGTGTGTGTGTGTTAATGTGTATGAATGTTTCTCCAGGTGGTTGCCCTGAAGCAGGCTCTGACCCCGGAGTTTAAGGGTTAGTGTGTGTGTGTTAATGTGTATGAATGTTTCTCTAGGTGTGGCGGTGGCCCTGGAGCAGGCTCTGACCCCAGAGTTTAAGGGTTAGTGTGTGTGTGTGAATGTTTCTCTAGGTGTGGCGGTGGCCCTGAAGCAGGCTCTGACCCCAGAGTTTAAGGGTTAATGTTTCTCTAGGTGTGGCGGTGGCCCTGAAGCAGGCTCTGACCCCAGAGTTTAAGGGTTAATGTTTCTCTAGGTGTGGCGGTGGCCCTGAAGCAGGCTCTGAACCCAGAGTTTAAGGGTTAGTGTGTGTGTGTGAATGTTTCTCTAGGTGTGGCGGTGGCCCTGAAGCAGGCTCTGACCCCAGAGTTTAAGGGTTAATGTTTCTCCAGGCGGTGGCCCTGAAGCAGGCTCTGACCCCAGAGTTTAAGGGTTAATGTTTCTCCAGGTGGTGGCCCTGAAGCAGGCTCTGACCCCAGAGTTTAAGGGTTAATGTTTCTCCAGGTGGTGGCCCTGAAGCAGGCTCTGACCCCAGAGTTTAAGGGTTAGTGTGTGTGTGTTAATGTTTCTCTAGGTGTGGCGGTGGCCCTGAAGCAGGCTCTGACCCCAGAGTTTAAGGCGTATCAGTACCAGGTGCTCTCTAACTGCAGAGCTATGGCCAACGCCCTCATCAACCACGGCTACAAGATCGTCACCGGTGAGACAATAATGTCATGGTTGGTTAACAGACTGTAACCTGTGTTAATGTTGTGTTAATGTTGTGTTAATGTTGCTGTAGGGTTGTGTTAATGTTGTGTTAATGTTGCTGTAGGGTTGTGTTAATGTTGTTGTAGGGTTGTGTTAATGTTGCTGTATGTTGCTGTAGGGTTGTGTTAATGTTGCTGTAGGGTTGTGTTAATGTTGCTGTATGGTTGTGTTAATGTTGCTGTAGGGTTGTGTTAATGTTGCTGTAGGGTTGTGTTAATGTTGCTGTAGGGTTGTGTTAATGTTGCTGTATGTTGCTGTAGGGTTGTGTTAATGTTGCTGTAGGGTTGTGTTAATGTTGTGTTAATGTTGCTGTAGGGTTGTGTTAATGTTGCTGTATGTTGCTGTAGGGCTGTGTTAATGTTGCTGTAGGGTTGTGTTAATGTTGCTGTAGGGTTGTGTTAATGTTGCTGTAGGGTTGTGTTAATGTTGCTGTAGGGTTGTGTTAATGTTGCTGTAGGGTTGTGTTAATGTTGCTGTAGGGTTGTGTTAATGTTGCTATATGTTGTTGTAGGGTTGTGTTAATGTTGCTGTAGGGTTGTGTTAATGTTGCTGTATGTTGCTGTAGGGTTGTGTTAATGTTGTTGTAGGGTTGTGTTAATGTTGCTTTAGGGTTGTGTTAATGTTGCTGTAGGGTTGTGTTAATGTTGCTTTAGGGTTGTGTTAATGTTGTGTTAATGTTGTTGTAGGGTTGTGTTAATGTTGCTGTAGGGTTGTGTTAATGTTGTGTTAATGTTGTTGTAGGGTTGTGTTAATGTTGTTGTATGGTTGTGTTAATGTTGTTGTAGGGTTGTGTTAATGTTGCTGTAGGGTTGTGTTAATGTTGCTGTAGGGTTGTGTTAATGTTGCTGTAGGGTTGTGTTAATGTTGCTGTAGGGTTGTGTTAATGTTGCTGTATGGTTGTGTTAATGTTGCTGTATGGTTGTGTTAATGTTGCTGTATGGTTGTGTTAATGTTGCTGTAGGGTTGTGTTAATGTTGCTGTATGGTTCTGTTAATGTTGCTGTAGGGTTGTGTTAATGTTGCTGTATGTTGTTGTAGGGTTGTGTTAATGTTGCTGTAGGGTTGTGTTATTGTTGCTGTATGTTGCTGTAGGGTTGTGTTAATGTTGCTTTAGGGTTGTGTTAATGTTGCTGTAGGGTTGTGTTAATGTTGTTGTAGGGTTGTGTTAATGTTGCTTTAGGGTTGTGTTAATGTTGTTGTAGGGTTGTGTTAATGTTGCTGTAGGGTTGTGTTAATGTTGCTGTAGGGTTGTGCTAATGTTGCTGTAGGGTTGTGCTAATGTTGCTGTAGGGTTGTGTTAATGTTGCTTTAGGGTTGTGTTAATGTTGCTGTAGGGTTGTGTTAATGTTGTTGTAGGGTTGTGTTAATGTTGTTGTAGGGTTGTGTTAATGTTGCTGTAGGGTTGTGTTAATGTTGCTGTAGGGTTGTGCTAATGTTGCTGTAGGGTTGTGCTAATGTTGCTGTAGGGTTGTGCTAATGTTGCTGTAGGGTTGTGTTAATGTTGCTTTAGGGTTGTGTTAATGTTGCTGTAGGGTTGTGTTAATGTTGTTGTAGGGTTGTGTTAATGTTGCTTTAGGGTTGTGTTAATGTTGTTGTAGGGTTGTGTTAATGTTGCTGTAGGGTTGTGTTAATGTTGCTGTAGGGTTGTGCTAATGTTGCTGTAGGGTTGTGCTAATGTTGCTGTAGGGTTGTGTTAATGTTGCTGTAGGGTTGTGCTAATGTTGCTGTAGGGTTGTGTTAATGTTGCTTTATGGTTGTGTTAATGTTGCTGTAGGGTTGTGTTAATGTTGCTGTAGGGTTGTGTTAATGTTGCTGTAGGGTTGTGTTAATGTTGCTGTAGGGTTGTGTTAATGTTGCTGTAGGGTTGTGCTAATGTTGCTTTATGGTTGTGTTAATGTTCTCCAGGGGGTTCTGATAACCATCTGATCTTACTGGACCTGAGGCCCAACGGGACGGACGGAGGACGAGCTGAGAAGGTTCTAGAAGCTGCTGCCATCGCCTGCAACAAGAACACCTGTCCAGGTAACTAACAGACACAGTCCTCTGTAGGTGGTGAGAGGGCTCTGTGTCCCAGGTGTCTGTATATGATAACAGACACAGTCCTCTGTAGGTGGTGAGAGGGCTCTGTGTCCCAGGTGTCTGTATATGATAACAGACACAGTCCTCTGTAGGTGGTGAGAGGGCTCTGTGTCCCAGTTGTCTGTATATGATAACAGACACAGTCCTCTGTAGGTGGTGAGAGGGCTCTGTGTCCCAGTTGTCTGTATATACATAATGTGTGTGTGTGTGTGTGTGTGTGTGTGTGTGTAGGTGATAAGAGTGCGTTGCGTCCCAGCGGTCTGAGGTTCGGCTCTCCTGCTCTGACCTCCAGAGGAATGGTTGAAGACGACTTCAGGAAGGTCGCAGAGTTCATCCACAGAGGTGACCCCTAACCCCTGACCTCTGTGTCTATAGACATAGTGCTGACCCTAGATGTCCAGCTAGCAGACCAAGGCCACCTCTAACCCCCTGACCTCTGTGTCTATAGACATAGTGCTGACACTAGATGTCCAGCTAGCAGACCAAGGCCACCTCTAACCCCTGACCTCTGTGTCTATAGACATAGTGCTGACCCTAGATGTCCAGCTAGCAGACCAAGGCCACCCCTAACCCCTGACCTCTGTGTCTATAGACATAGTGCTGACCCTAGATGTCCAGCTAGCAGACCAAGACCACCTCTAACCCCTTGACCTCTCACCCCTCGTTCTCCCTACAGGTATCCAGGTGACCCTGGACATCCAGGCCTCTCTGCAGCCCAAGGCCACCTCTAACCCCTTGACCTCTCACCCCTCGTTGTCCCTACAGGAATCCAGGTGACCCTGGACATCCAGGCCTCTCTGCAGCCCAAGGCCACCTCTAACCCCTTGACCTCTCACCCCTCGTTCTCCCTACAGGTATCCAGGTGACCCTGGACATCCAGGCCTCTCTGCAGCCCAAGGCCACCCTGAAGGAGTTTAAGGAGGCCCTGGCAGGGGAGGGGAAGCACCAGGAGAGGGTAGCAGAGCTGAGGGGGAGGTGGAGGCTTTCGCTGGGGGTTCCCCATGCCTGGTCTGGAGGAACTTTAAAGACCCGTTTTCAAGATGAAATGTTTTCATGTCACCTGCCACATCATCATACGTCTTGAATATCCTTTATCTTGAAAACTTGACTGCTGACCTGCAAAACTGACTGTTTCCTTCTCTGCTGTCCTCTGCCTTACCGGTTTGACTGACTGGTTTGTTCCCTGCCTTAACGGTTTGACTGGCTGGTTTGTCCTCTGCCTTACCGGTTTGACTGACTGGTTTGTTCCCTGCCTTAACGGTTTGACTGACTGGTTTGTCCTCTGCCTTAACGGTTTGACTGACTGTTTCCTTCTCTGCTGTCCTCTGCCTTACCGGTTTGACTGACTGGTTTGTTCCCTGCCTTAACGGTTTGACTGACTGGTTTGTCCTCTGCCTTACCGGTTTGACTGACTGTTTCCTTCTCTGCTGTCCTCTGCCTTAACGGTTTGACTGACTGTTTCCTTCTCTGCTGTCCTCTGCCTTAACGGTTTGACTGACTGGTTTGTCCCCTGCCTAAACGGTTTGACTGACTGGTTTGTCCTCTGCCTTACCGGTTTGACTGACTGGTTTGTCCTCTGCCTTAACAGTTTGACTGACTGTGTTTCCGTCTCTGCCTTAACGGTTTGACTGACTGGTTTGTCCTCTGCCTTACCGGTTTGACTGACTGGTTTGTCCTCTGCCTTAACAGTTTGACTGACTGTGTTTCCTTCTCTGCTGTCCTCTGCCTTAACGGTTTGACTGACTGGTTTGTCCTCTGCCTTAACGGTTTGACTGACTGTGTTTCCTTCTCTGCCTTAACGGTTTGACTGACTGGTTTGTCCTCTGCCTTAACGGTTTGACTGACTGGTTTGTCCTCTGCCTTACCGGTTTGACTGACTGGTTTGTCCTCTGCCTTAACGGTTTGACTGACTGGTTTGTCCTCTGCCTTAACGGTTTGACTGACTGGTTTGTCCTCTGCCTTAACAGTTTGACTGACTGTGTTTCCTTCTCTGCCTTAACGGTTTGACTGACTGTGTTTCCGTCTCTGCCTTAACAGTTTGACTGACTGGTTTGTCCTCTGCCTTAACGGTTTGACTGACTGGTTTGTCCTCTGCCTTAACGGTTTGACTGACTGTGTTTCCTCCTCTGCCTTACCGGTTTGACTGACTGGTTTGTCCTCTGCCTTACCGGTTTGACTGACTGGTTTGTCCTCTGCCTTACCGGTTTGACTGACTGGTTTGTCCTCTGCCTTACCGGTTTGACTGACTGGTTTGTCCTCTGCCTTAACAGTTTGACTGACTGGTTTGTCCTCTGCCTTAACGGTTTGACTGACTGGTTTGTCCTCTGCCTTACCGGTTTAATGTAATGAAACCCAAGACCAATAAAACTCAGATGTGGAACACCCCTCGGTCTCTACCGTCTTTTTTTCTTCAGAAGATGAACGATACTGTAGATAGCATGTGTCAATCAATGGATGTGATTAGAGCGTGCATTGTGGGTAGATATAGAGCCCGTCGGCCATTAGGATTTGGTTCCAGATACACACATTTATCATGTTTCCATTGAGAGAGAAAGATGACTGTAGAGGAACCGGCTGGAGAGGAACCGGCTGGAACCGGCTGTGTTTTATCTGACTGGAGAGGAACCGGCTGTGTTTTATCTGACTGGAGAGGAACCGGCTGGAGAGGAACCGGCTGTGTTTTATCTGACTGGAGAGGAACCGGCTGGAGAGGAACCGGCTGTGTTTTATCTGACTGGAGAGGAACCGGCTGGAGACGAACCGACTGTGTTTTATCTGACTGGAGAGGAACCGGCTGGAGAGGAACCGGCTGTGTTTTATCTGACTGGAGAGGAACCGGCTGGAGAGGAACCGGCTGTGTTTTATCTGACTGGAGAGGAACCGGCTGTGTTTTATCTGACTGGAGAGGAACCGGCTGGAGACGAACCGGCTGTGTTTTATCTGACTGGAGAGGAACCGGCTGGAGACGAACCGGCTGTGTTTTATCTGACTGGAGACGAACCGGCTGTGTTTTATCTGACTGGAGAGGAACTAGCTGTGTTTTATCTGACTGGAGAGGAACCGGCTGGAGACGAACCGGCTGTGTTTTATCTGACTGGAGAGGAACCGGCTGTGTTTTATCTGACTGGAGAGGAACCGGCTGGAGACGAACCGGCTGTGTTTTATCTGACTGGAGACGAACCGGCTGTGTTTTATCTGACTGGAGAGGAACTAGCTGTGTTTTATCTGACTGGAGAGGAACCGGCTGTGTTTTATCTGACTGGAGACGAACCGGCTGGAGACGAACCGGCTGTGTTTTATCTGACTGGAGAGGAACCGGCTGGAGACGAACCGGCTGTGTTTTATCTGACTGGAGACGAACCGGCTGTGTTTTATCTGACTGGAGAGGAACCGGCTGTAGAGGAACCGGCTGTGTTTTATCTGACTGGAGAGGAACCGGCTGGAGAGGAACCGGCTGTGTTTTATCTGACTGTAGAGGAACCGGCTGTGTTTTATCTGACTGGAGAGGAACCGGCTGTGTTTTATCTGACTGGAGACGAACCGGCTGGAGACGAACCGGCTGTGTTTTATCTGACTGGAGAGGAACCGGCTGGAGAGGAACCGGCTGTGTTTTATCTGACTGGAGAGGAACCGGCTGTGTTTTATCTTTGATATTGATCATCATCAGATTGGATCCGTCTCCGTAACAACACCCAACGAATGACGGAGACTTCAAGAACTTCCAAATCGACAGAAACATTCAACAATTTAATGTGATGCTGTTTAACACTGGTCCTAGATCAGTCTTATATCACCCCTAATGGTGTGAACCAGACATTCAGCTCTGTTTAACACTGGTCCTAGATCAGTCTTATATCACCCCTAATGGTGTGAACCAGACATTCAGCTCTGTTTAACACTGGTCCTAGATCAGTCTTATATCACCCCTCTAATGGTGTGAACCAGACATTCAGCTCTGTTTAACACTGGTCCTAGATCAGTCTTATATCACCCCTCTAATGGTGTGAACCAGACATTCAGCTCTGTTTAACACTGGTCCTAGATCAGTCTTATATCACCCCTAATGGTGTGAACCAGACATTCAGCTCTGTTTAACACTGGTCCTAGATCAGTCTTATATCACCCCTCTAATGGTGTGAACCAGACATTCAGCTCTGTTTAACACTGGTCCTAGATCAGTCTTATATCACCTCTAATGGTGTGAACCAGACATTCAGCTCTGTTTAACACTGGTCCTAGATCAGTCTTATATCACCTCTAATGGTGTGAACCAGACATTCAGCTCTGTTTAACACTGGTCCTAGATCAGTCTTATATCACCCCTCTAATGGTCTGGCCGGTGTGTTTACGGACATATTCAACCAATCCCTATACCAGTCTGCTGTTCCCACATGCTTCAAGAGGGCCACCATTGTTCCTGTTCCCAAGAAAGCTAAGGTAACTGAGCTAAACGACTACCGCCCCGTAGCACTCACATCCGTCATCATGAAGTGCTTTGAGAGACTAGTCAAGGACCATATCACCTCCACCCTACCTGACACCCTTGACCCACTCCAATTTGCTTACCGCCCAAATAGGTCCACAGACGATGCAATCTCAACCACACTGCACACTGCCCTAACCCATCTGGACAAGAGGAATACCTATGTGAGAATGCTGTTCATCGACTACAGCTCGGCATTCAACACCATAGTACCCTCCAAGCTCGTCATCAAGCTCGAGACCCTGGGTCTCGACCCCGCCCTGTGCAACTGGGTACTGGACTTCCTGACGGGCCGCCCCCAGGTGGTGAGGGTAGGCAACAACATCTCCTCCCCGCTGATCCTCAACACTGGGGCCCCACAAGGGTGCGTTCTGAGCCCCCTCCTGTACTCCCTGTTCACCCACGACTGCGTGGCCATGCACGCCTCCAACTCAATCATCAAGTTTGCGGACGACACAACAGTGGTAGGCTTGATTACCAACAACGACGAGACGGCCTACAGGGAGGAGGTGAGGGCCCTCGGAGTGTGGTGTCAGGAAAATAACCTCACACTCAACGTCAACAAAACTAAGGAGATGATTGTGGACTTCAGGAAACAGCAGAGGGAACACCCCCATCCACATCGATGGAACAGTAGTGGAGAGGGTAGCAAGTTTTAAGTTCCTCGGCATACACATCACAGACAAACTGAATTGGTCCACTCACACAGACAGCATCGTGAGGAAGGCGCAGCAGCGCCTCTTCAACCTCAGGAGGCTGAAGAAATTCGGCTTGTCACCAAAAGCACTCACAAACTTCTACAGATGCACAATCGAGAGCATCCTGGCGGGCTGTATCACCGCCTGGTATGGCAACTGCACCGCCCTCAACCGTAAGGCTCTCCAGAGGGTAGTGAGGTCTGCACAACGCATCACCGGGGCAAACTACCTGCCCTCCAGGACACCTACACCACCCGATGCTACAGGAAGGCCATAAAGATCATCAAGGACATCAACCACCCGAGCCACTGCCTGTTCACCCCGCTATCATCCAGAAGGCGAGGTCAGTACAGGTGCATCAAAGCTGGGACCGAGAGACTGAAAAACAGCTTCTATCTCAAGGCCATCAGACTGTTAAACAGCCACCACTAACATTGAGTGGCTACTGCCAACACACTGTCAATGACACTGACTCTACTCCAGCCACTTTAATCACGGGAATTGATGGGAAATTATGTAAATATATCACTAGCCACTTTAAACAATGCTACCTTATATAATGTTACTTACCCTACATTGTTCATCTCATATGCATACGTTGATACTGTACTCTATATCATCGACTGCATCCTTATGTAATACATGTATCACTAGCCACTTTAACTATGCCACTTGGTTTACATACTTATCTCATATGTATATACTGTACTCGATATCATCTACTGTATCTTGCCTATGCTGCTCTGTACCATCACTCATTCATATATCCTTATGTACATATTCTTTATCCCCTTACACTGTGTATAAGACAGTAGTTTTTTTGGAATTGTTAGTTAGATTACTTGCTCGTTATTACTGCATTGTCGGAACTAGAAGCACAAGCATTTCGCTACACTCGCATTAACATCTGCTAACCATGTGTATGTGACAAATAAAATTTGATTTGATTTGATTTAATGGTGTGAACCAGACATTCAGCTCTGTTTAACACTGGTCCTAGATCAGTCTTATATCACCCCTAATGGTGTGAACCAGACATTCAGCTCTGTTTAACACTGGTCCTAGATCAGTCTTATATCACCCCTAATGGTGTGAACCAGACATTCAGCTCTGTTTAACACTGGTCCTAGATCAGTCTTATATCACCCTCTAATGGTGTGAACCAGACATTCAGCTCTGTTTAACACTGGTCCTAGATCAGTCTTATATCACCCCTCTAATGGTGTGAACCAGACATTCAGCTCTGTTTAACGCTGGTCCTAGATCAGTCTTATATCACCCCTAATGGTGTGAACCAGACATTCAGCTCTGTTTAACACTGGTCCTAGATCAGTCTTATATCACCCCTCTAATGGTGTGAACCAGACATTCAGCTCTGTTTAACACTGGTCCTAGATCAGTCTTATATCACCCCTCTAATGGTGTGAACCAGACATTCAGCTCTGTTTAACACTGGTCCTAGATCAGTCTTATATCACCCCTCTAATGGTGTGAACCAGACATTCAGCTCTGTTTAACACTGGTCCTAGATCAGTCTTATATCACCCCTCTAATGGTGTGAACCAGACATTCAGCTCTGTTTAACACTGGTCCTAGATCAGTCTTATATCACCCCTCTAATGGTGTGAACCAGACATTCAGCTCTGTTTAACACTGGTCCTAGATCAGTCTTCTATCACCCCTCTAATGGTGTGAACCAGACATTCAGCTCTGTTTAACACTGGTCCTAGATCAGTCTTATATCACCCCTCTAATGGTGTGAACTAGACATTCAGCTCTGTTTAACACTGGTCCTAGATCAGTCTTATATCACCCCTCTAATGGTGTGAACCAGACATTCAGCTCTGTTTAACACTGGTCCTAGATCAGTCTTATATCACCCCTCTAATGGTGTGAACCAGACATTCAGCTCTGTTTAACACTGGTCCTAGGTCAGTCTTATATCACCCCTCTAATGGCGGCCGTTAGGACTGGAGGGGAGGAATGCTGATTCTAGATCAGTCAGCCGAAACACTTCTGGTTCTCATCCTCTACTTCTCATCCGAGACTCATTCACACCTGGGGACATCAGGCGAGACTCATTCACACCTGGGGACATCAGGCGAGACTCATTCACACCTGGGGACATCAGGCGAGACTCATTCACACCTGGGGACATCAGGCGAGACTCATTCACACCTGGGGACATCAGGCGAGACTCATTCAACAGCTATACATAACTAGGTGAACCCAGACAGCTATACATAACTAGGTGAAACCAGACAGCTATACATAACTAGATGAAACCAGACCTGATGAAACCAGACAGCTATACATAACTAGGTGAAACCAGACCTGATGAAACCAGACAGCTATACATAACTAGGTGAAACCAGACAGCTATACATAACTAGGTGAAACCAGACAGCTATACATAACTAGGTGAAACCAGACAGCTATACATAACTAGGTGTAACCAGACAGCTATACATAACTAGGTGTAACCAGACAGCTATACATAACTAGGTGAAACCAGACAGCTATACATAACTAGGTGAAACCAGACAGCTATACATAACTAGGTGTAACCAGACAGCTGTACATAACTAGGTGAAACCAGACAGCTGTACATAACTAGGTGAAACCAGACAGCTATACATAACTAGGTGAAACCAGACAGCTGTACATAACTAGGTGAAACCAGACAGCTGTACATAACTAGGTGTAACCAGACAGCTGTACATAACTAGGTGAAACCAGACAGCTATACATAACTAGGTGAAACCAGACAGCTATACATAACTAGGTGAAACCAGACAGCTATACATAACTAGGTGTAACCAGACAGCTATACATAACTAGGTGAAACCAGACAGCTATACATAACTAGGTGGAACCAGACCTGATGAAACCAGACAGCTATACATAAGTAGATGTCGTTCCCATAGCAACGATTAAAACATTCCCTAACCAGAAACCGTGGATTGATGGCAGCATTCGTGTGAAACTGAAGGCACGAACCACTGCTTTTAATCAGGGCAAGGTGTCTGGTAACATGACTGAATACAAACAGTGCAGCTATTCCCTCCGCAAGGCTATCAAACAAGCTAAGCGTCAGTACAGAGACAAAGTAGAATCTCAATTCAACGGCTCAGACACGAGGTATGTGGCAGGGTCTACAGTCAATCACGGACTACAGGAAGAAACCCAGCCCAGTCACGGACCAGGATGTCTTGCTCCCAGGCAGACTAAATAACTTTTTTGCCCGCTTTGAGGACAATACAGTGCCACTGACACGGCCTGCAACGGAAACATGCGGTCTCTCCTTCACTGCAGCCGAAGTGAGTAAGACATTTAAACGTGTTAACCCTCGCAAGGCTGCAGGCCCAGACGGCATCCCCAGCCGCGCCCTCAGAGCATGCGCAGACCAGCTGGCCGGTGTGTTTACGGACATATTCAATCAATCCCTATACCAGTCTGCTGTTCCCACATGCTTCAAGAGGGCCACCATTGTTCCTGTTCCCAAGAAAGCTAAGGTAACTGAGCTAAACGACTACCGCCCCGTAGCACTCACATCCGTCATCATGAAGTGCTTTGAGAGACTAGTCAAGGACCATATCACCTCCACCCTACCTGTCACCCTTGACCCACTCCAATTTGCTTACCGCCCAAATAGGTCCACAGACGATGCAATCTCAACCACACTGCACACTGCCCTAACCCATCTGGACAAGAGGAATACCTATGTGAGAATGCTGTTCATCGACTACAGCTCGGCATTCAACACCATAGTACCCTCCAAGCTCGTCATCAAGCTCGAGACCCTGGGTCTCGACCCCGCCCTGTGCAACTGGGTACTGGACTTCCTGACGGGCCGCCCCAGGTGGTGAGGGTAGGCAACAACATCTCCTCCCCGCTGATCCTCAACACTGGGGCCCCACAAGGGTGCGTTCTGAGCCCTCTCCTGTACTCCCTGTTCACCCACGACTGCGTGGCCATGCACGCCTCCAACTCAATCATCAAGTTTGCGGACGACACAACAGTGGTAGGCTTGATTACCAACAACGACGAGACGGCCTACAGGGAGGAGGTGAGGGCCCTCGGAGTGTGGTGTCAGGAAAATAACCTCACACTCAACGTCAACAAAACTAAGGAGATGATTGTGGACTTAAGGAAACAGCAGAGGGAACACCCCCATCCACATCGATGGAACAGTAGTGGAGAGGGTAGCAAGTTTTAAGTTCCTCGGCATACACATCACAGACAAACTGAATTGGTCCACTCACACAGACAGCATCGTGAGGAAGGCGCAGCAGCACCTCTTCAACCTCAGGAGGCTGAAGAAATTCGGCTTGTCACCAAAAGCACTCACAAACTTCTACAGATGCACAATCGAGAGCATCCTGGCGGGCTGTATCACCGCCTGGTATGGCAACTGCACCGCCCTCAACCGTAAGGCTCTCCAGAGGGTAGTGAGGTCTGCACAACGCATCACCGGGGGCAAACTACCTGCCCTCCAGGACACCTACACCACCCGATGCTACAGGAAGGCCATAAAGATCATCAAGGACATCAACCACCCGAGCCACTGCCTGTTCACCCCGCTGCCATCCAGAAGGCGAGGTCAGTACAGGTGCATCAAAGCTGGGACCGAGAGACTGAAAAACAGCTTCTATCTCAAGGCCATCAGACTGTTAAACAGCCACCACTAACATTGAGTGGCTACTGCCAACACACTGTCAATGACACTGACTCTACTCCAGCCACTTTAATCATGGGAATTGATGGGAAATGATGTAAATATATCACTAGCCACTTTAAACAATGCTACCTTATATAATGTTACTTACCCTACATTGTTCATCTCATATGCATACGTTGATACTGTACTCTATATCATCGACTGCATCCTTATGTAATACATGTATCACTAGCCACTTTAACTATGCCACTTGGTTTACATACTTATCTCATATGTATATACTGTACTCGATATCATCTACTGTATCTTGCCTATGCTGCTCTGTACCATCACTCATTCATATATCCTTATGTACATATTCTTTATCCCCTTACACTGTGTATGACAGTAGTTTTTTTTGGAATTGTTAGTTAGATTACTTGCTCGTTATTACTGCATTGTCGGAACTAGAAGCACAAGCATTTCGCTACACTCGCATTAACATCTGCTAACCATGTGTATGTGACAAATAAAATTTGATTTGATTTGAGGTGAAACCAGACCTGATGAAACCAGACAGCTATACATAACTAGGTGAAACCAGACAGCTATACATAACTAGGTGAAACCAGACAGCTATACATAACTAGGTGAAACCAGACCTGATGAAACCAGACAGCTATACATAACTAGGTGAACCCAGACAGCTATACATAACTAGGTGAAACCAGACAGCTATACATAACTAGGTGTAACCAGACAGCTATACATAACTAGGTGAAACCAGACAGCTGTACATAACTAGGTGTAACCAGACAGCTATACATAACTAGGTGAAACCAGACAGCTATACATAACTAGATGAAACCAGACAGCTATACATAACTTTTTAATTTTTTTTAAAAAATTTTTAAATTTCACCTTTATTTAACCTTTTATTTATTTAACCAGGTAGGCTAGTTGAGAACAAGTTCTCATTTACAACTGCGACCTGGCCAAGATAAAGCATAGCAGTGTGAGCAGACAACACAGAGTTACACATGGAATAAACAATAAACAAGTCAATAACACAGTAGAAAACAAAGGGGGAGTCTATATACAATGTGTGCAAAAGGCATGAGGAGGTAGGCGAATAATTACAATTTTGCAGATTAACACGAGTGATAAATGATCAGATGGTCATGTACAGGTAGAGATATTGGTGTGCAAAAGAGCAGAAAAGTAAGTAAATAAAAACAGTATGGGGATGAGGTAGGTGAAAATGGGTGGGCTATTTACCAATAGACTATGTACAGCTGCAGCGATCGGTTAGCTGCTCAGATAGCTGAAGTTGGTGAGGGAGATAAAAGTCTCCAACTTCAGCGATTTTTGCAATTCGTTCCAGTCACAGGCAGCAGAGTATTGGAACGAAAGGCGGCCAAATGAGGTGTTGGCTTTAGGAATGATCAGTGAGATACACCTGCTGGAGCGCGTGCTACGGATGGGTGTTGCCATCGTGACCAGTGAACTGAGATAAGGCGGAGCTTTACCTAGCATGGACTTGTAGATGACCTGGAGCCAGTGGGTCTGGCGACGAATATGTAACGAGGGCCAGCCGACTAGAGCATACAGGTCGCAGTGGTGGGTGATATATGGGGCTTTAGTGACAAAACGGATGGCACTGTGATAGACTGCATCCAGTTTGCTGAGTAGAGTGTTGGAAGCCATTTTGTAGATGACATCGCCGAAGTCGAGGATCGGTAGGATAGTCAGTTTTACTAGGGTAAGCTTGGCGGCGTGAGTGAAGGAGGCTTTGTTGCGGAATAGAAAGCCGACTCTTGATTTGATTTTCGATTGGAGATGTTTGATATGAGTCTGGAAGGAGAGTTTGCAGTCTAGCCAGACACCTAGGTACTTATAGATGTCCACATATTCAAGGTCGGAACCATCCAGGGTGGTGATGCTAGTCGGGCATGCGGGTGCAGGCAGCGATCGGTTGAAAAGCATGCATTTGGTTTTACTAGCGTTTAAGAGCAGTTGGAGGCCACGGAAGGAGTGTTGTATGGCATTGAAGCTTGTTTGGAGGTTAGATAGCACAGTGTCAAATGACGGGCCGAAAGTATATAGAATGGTGTCGTCTGCGTAGAGGTGGATCAGGGAATCGCCCGCAGCAAGAGCAACATCATTGATATATACAGAGAAAAGAGTCGGCCCGAGAATTGAACCCTGTGGCACCCCCATAGAGACTGCCAGAGGATCGGACAGCATGCCCTCCGATTTGACACACTGAACTCTGTCTGCAAAGTAATTGGTGAACCAGGCAAGGCAGTCATCCGAAAAACCGAGGCTACTGAGTCTGCCGATAAGAATATGGTGATTGACAGAGTCGAAAGCCTTGGCAAGGTCAATGAAGACGGCTGCACAGTACTGTCTTTTGTCGATGGCGGTTATGATATCGTTTAGTACCTTGAGTGTGGCTGAGGTGCACCCGTGACCGGCTCGGAAACCAGATTGCACAGCGGAGAAGGTACGGTGGGATTCGAGATGGTCAGTGACCTGTTTGTTGACTTGGCTTTCGAAGACCTTAGATAGGCGGGGCAGGATGGATATAGGTCTGTAACAGTTTGGGTCCAGGGTGTCTCCCCCTTTGAAGAGGGGGATGACTGCGGCAGCTTTCCAATCCTTGGGGATCTCAGACGATATGAGAGGTTGAACAGGCTGGTAATAGGGGTTGCAACAATGGCGACGGATAGTTTCAGAAATAGGGGGTCCAGATTGTCAAGCCCAGCTGATTTGTACGGGTCCAGGTTTTGCAGCTCTTTCAGAACATCTGCTATCTGGATTTGGGTAAAGGAGAACCTGGAGAGGCTTGGGCGAGGAGCTGCCGGGGCGGAGCTGTTGGCCGAGGTTGGAGTAGCCAGGCGGAAGGCATGGCCAGCCGTTGAGAAATGCTTATTGAAGTTTTCGATAATCATGGATTTATCGGTGGTGACCGTGTTACCTAGCCTCAGTGCAGTGGGCAGCTGGGAGGAGGTGCTCTTGTTCTCCATGGACTTCAGTGTCCCAGAACTTTTTGGAGTTGGAGCTACAGGATGCAAACTTCTGCCTGAAGAAGCTGGCCTTAGCTTTCCTGACTGACTGCGTGTATTGGTTCCGGACTTCCCTGAACAGTTGCATATCCCGGGGACTATTCGATGCTATTGCAGTCCACCACAGGATGTTTTTGTGCTGGTCGAGGGCAGTCAGGTCTGGGGTGAACCAAGGACTGTATCTGTTCTTAGTTCTGCATTTTTGAACGGAGCATGCTTATCTAAAATGGTGAGGAAGTTACTTTTAAAGAATGACCAGGCATCCTCAACTGACGGGATGAGGTCAATGTCCTTCCAGGATACCCGGGCCAGGTCGATTAGAAAGGCCTGCTCACAGAAGTGTTTTAGGGAGCGTTTGACAGTGATGAGGGGTGGTCGTTTGACTGCGGCTCCGTAGCGGATACAGGCAATGAGGCAGTGATCGCTGAGATCCTGGTTGAAGACAGCGGAGGTGTATTTGAAGGGCCAGTTGGTCAGGATGACGTCTATGAGGGTGCCTTTGTTTACAGAGTTAGGGTTGTACCTGGTGGGTTCCTTGATGATTTGTGTGAGATTGAGGGCATCTAGCTTAGATTGTAGGACTGGCGGGGTGTTTAGCATATCCCAGTTTAGGTCACCTAACAGAAGAAACTCTGAGGCTAGATGAGGGGCGATCAATTCACAAATGGTGTCCAGGGCACAGCTGGGAGCTGAGGGGGTCGGTAGCAGGCGGCAACAGTGAGAGACTTATTTCTGGAGAGAGTAATTTTCAAAATTAGTAGTTCGAACTGTTTGGGTATGGACCTGGAAAGTATGACATTACTTTGCAGGCTATCTCTGCAGTAGACTGCAACTCCTCCCCCTTTGGCAGTTCTATCTTGACGGAAGATGTATGGGGTATGGAAATCTCTGAATTTTTGGTGGCCTTCCTGAGCCAGGATTCAGACACAGCAAGGACATCAGGGTTAGCAGAGTGTGCTAGAGCAGTGAGTAAAACAAACTTAGGGAGGAGGCTTCTGATGTTGACATGCATGAAACCAAGGCTTTTTCGATCACAGAAGTCAACAAATGAGGGTGCCTGGGGACCTAGGTGACTAGGTGAAACCAGACCTGATGAAACACGACAGCTATACATAACTAGGTGTAACCAGACAGCTATACATAACTAGGTGAACCCAGACCTGATGAAACCAGACAGCTATACATAACTAGGTGAAACCAGACAGCTATACATAACTAGGTGAAACCAGACCTGATGAAACCAGACAGCTATACATAACTAGGTGAAACCAGACAGCTATACATAACTAGGTGAAACCAGACAGCTATACATAACTAGGTGTAACCAGACCTGATGAAACCAGACAGCTATACATAACTAGGTGAAACCAGACCTGATGAAACCAGACAGCTATACATAACTAGGTGAACCCAGACAGCTATACATAACTAGGTGAAACCAGACAGCTATACATAACTAGGTGAAACCAGACAGCTATACATAACTAGGTGAAACCAGACAGCTATACATAACTAGGTGAAGCCAGACAGCTATACATAACTAGGTGAAACCAGACCTGATGAAACCAGACAGCTGTACATAACTAGGTGTAACCAGACAGCTATACATAACTAGGTGAAACCAGACAGCTATACATAACTAGGTGTAACCAGACAGCTATACATAACTAGGTGAAACCAGACCTGATGAAACCAGACAGCTATACATAACTAGGTGTAACCAGACCTGATGAAACCAGACAGCTATACATAACTAGGTGAAACCAGACAGCTGTACATAACTAGGTGAAACCAGACAGCTATACATAACTAGGTGAAACCAGACCTGATGAAACCAGACAGCTGTACATAACTAGGTGTATCCAGACAGCTATACATAACTAGGTGAAACCAGACAGCTATACATAACTAGGTGAAACCAGACCTGATGAAACCAGACAGCTGTACATAACTAGGTGTAACCAGACAGCTATACATAACTAGGTGAAACCAGACAGCTATACATAACTAGGTGTAACCAGACAGCTATACATAACTAGGTGAAACCAGACAGCTATACATAACTAGGTGAAACCAGACAGCTATACATAACTAGGTGAAACCAGACCTGGTGAAACACATGGTAAGGCTGTTTTAGTTTCTGGCATTCAGCCAATCCGTAACAATCAGAAGAATAAAATACACATCGAATCAGCTTGACCTTTCAAACAGTCTCAGAATCTCCCACGAGTGTCCAATAGGGTTGAGATCTGGTGACTGAGACGGCCGAGGCGTACGGTTCACATCGTGTTCACGCTCATCAAACCAATCAGTGACCACTCGTTCCCTGTGGATGGAGGGCATAACCATGGTAGCCAAAATAATGGCCTGCCCAGGATATTCATACACGAACCTAAGCATGATGGGATGTTAATTGCTTAATTAAGTCAGGAACCACACCTGTGTGGAAGTACCTGCTGTCAATATACTTTGTGTCCCTCATTTACACAAGGGTTTTGACCTGTAGATGATAGAACAGCAGTTAGGATATCGGAGGGAAACTAGCGGGATGGAATGGTCTGGTAACAGGTTATAGATGGAATGGTCTGGTAACAGGTTATAGATGGAATGGTCTGGTAACAGGTTATAGATGGAATGGTCTGGTAACAGGTTATAGATGTGTAGATGGAATGGTCTGGTAACAGGTTATAGATGGAATGGTCTGGTAACAGGTTATAGATGGAATGGTCTGGTAACAGGTTATAGATGGAATGGTCTGGTAACAGGTTATAGATGTGTAGATGGAATGGTCTGGTAACAGGTTATAGATGGAATGGTCTGGTAACAGGTTATAGATGGAATGGTCTGGTAACAGGTTATAGATGGAATGGTCTGGTAACAGGTTGTAGATGGAATGGTCTGGTAACAGGTTATAGATGGAATGGTCTGGTAACAGGTTATAGATGGAATGGTCTGGTAACAGGTTATAGATGGAATGGTCTGGTAACAGGTTATAGATGGAATGGTCTGGTAACAGGTTATAGATGGAATGGTCTGGTAACAGGTTATAGATGGAATGGTCTGGTAACAGGTTATAGATGTGTAGATGGAATGGTCTGGTAACAGGTTGTAGATGGAATGGTCTGGTAACAGGTTATAGATGGAATGGTCTGGTAACAGGTTGTAGATGGAATGGTCTGGTAACAGGTTATAGATGGAATGGTCTGGTAACAGGTTATAGATGGAATGGTCTGGTAACAGGTTATAGATGGAATGGTCTGGTAACAGGTTATAGATGGAATGGTCTGGTAACAGGTTATAGATGGAATGGTCTGGTAACAGATTATAGATGGAATGGTCTGGTGACAGGTTATCGCGTCAATCCACAAACATTTGGTCAACATCTCAGTAAAACGGTGGTCGTCGCGTCAATGTTTAAAAACGACCCCCTTACACCCTCATGCTGACGTCACAACCCTCCCACAACGTTACTACGACAACGTTACTACGACAACGTTACTACGACAACCTTCGAAAAACAGTTTCAATACGTCCCATTTAGTAGTAGTGTTAAAAAGTGTCCAGGGAGACGCTGGATGGTTACTATGGGGAAAGTGGTTGCCGCCGCCCGGGTGTAGTAGGAACTACGTTACGATGACAACCTACGCCGCCCGGGTGTCGTAGCGCCGTAACCAGGAACGTACAGAGTAGGAACTGTCGGACGCTTCACCCCCGGGGACGAGCCGCACCGGGTGTAGTAGGAACTGTCGGACGCTTCACCCCGGGGACGAGCCGCACCGGGTGTAGTAGGAACTGTCGGACGCTTCACCCCGGGGACGAGCCGCACCGGGTGTAGTAGGAACTGTCGGACGCTTCACCCCCGGGGACGAGCCGCACCGGGTGTAGTAGGAACTGTCGGACGCTTCACCCCGGGGACGAGCCGCACCGGGTGACACATTTCAAATGGACATTGGATTCATTAGGATCCCCATCAGCAATACATTGAATACACGGAGCAGGGTATGAAAACAAATGGGCATAAAACAAACTATTTAAATGTATTTTGGGAAGAGCTGTGGTCACCATTTGTGGACAGTAATACATTAAAAGCAGCGTTTCTCAAACTCGGTCCTGGGGACCCCAATGGGTACTACCTTTTGGTGTTTTTCCCCTAGCACCATACAACCTAGGGTCCCCAGGACCGAGTTTGGGGAAACGCTGCTTTAAATATATAACACCCAACATCCCTACGGTATTAAGGACCTATTTCCTGGTTGTTGTTGTTACATATTTCCTGGTTGTTGTCGTTACATATTTCCTGGTTGTTGTTGTTACATATTTCCTGGTTGTGTTGTTACATATTTCCTGGTTGTTGTGTTGTTACATATTTCCTGGTTGTTGTTGTATTGTTACATATTTCCTGGTTGTTGTGTTGTTACATATTTTCTGGTTGTTGTGTTGTTACATATTTCCTGGTTGTTGTGTTGTCACATATTTCCTGGTTGTTGTTGTATTGTTACATATTTCCTGGTTGTTGTGTTGTTACATATTTCCTGGTTGTTGTTACATATTTCCTGTTGTTGTGTTGTTACATATTTCCTGGTTGTTGTTACATATTTCCTGGTTGTTGTGTTGTTACATATTTCCTGGTTGTTGTTACATATTTCCTGGTTGTTGTTGTTACATATTTCCTGGTTGTTGTCGTTACATATTTCCTGGTTGTTGTTGTTACATATTTCCTGGTTGTTGTTTGTTACATATTTCCTGGTTGTTGTTGTTGTTGTTACATATTTCCTGGTTGTTGTTGTTACATATTTCCTGGTTGTTGTTGTTTGTTACATATTTCCTGGTTGTTGTTGTTACATATTTCCTGGTTGTTGTTGTTGTTGTTACATATTTCCTGGTTGTTGTTGTGTTGTTACATATTTCCTGGTTGTTGTTGTGTTGTTACATATTTCCTGGTTGTTGTCGTTACATATTTCCTGGTTGTTGTTACATATTTCCTGGTTGTTGTTGTGTTGTTACATATTTCCTGGTTGTTGTTGTGTCGTTACATTGCACTTCTCCCTTTACATGTTACTTCCAGGTTGAAATATCACAATATTTAAGCATCAGGTTGAAATGGGGAAAATAATGTACCTGTGAAAATAGCTCGCCAATATCGTCTGATGTACAGTTGAAGTAGGAAGTTTACATACACCTTAGCCAAATACATTTAAACTCAGTTTTTCACAATTTCATCCAAGTAAAAAATCCCTGTTTTACGTCCGTTAGGATCACCACTTTATTTTAAGAATGTGAAATGTCAGAATAATAGTAGAGAGATTTATTTCAGCTTTTATTTTTTCATCACATTCCCAGTGGGTCAGAGGTTTACATTCACTCAATTAGTATTTGGTAGCATTGCCTTTAAATTGTTCAACTTGGGTCAAACGTTTTGGGTAGCCTTCCACAATCTTCCCACAATAAGTTGGGTGAATTTTGGCTCATTCCTCCTGACAGTAATCTGTCTGTAAACAATTGTTGGAAAAATGACTTGTGTCATGCACAAAGTAGATGTCCTAACCGACTTGCCATAACTATAGTTTGTTAACAAGAAATGTGTGGAGTGGTTGAAAAACGAGTTTTAGTGACCCCAACCTAAGTGTATGTAAACTTCCGACTCCAACTGTATGTATTATATGAACGGTGACCATCTGAAAATCCATTATAAATCCTGTTTTAAATCAGATTTCTTCCCAGCATGCTCCACGTATGCCATTTTAAATATGGCTTCCAGTACTGCTTTATCTTCAGGTTATTATGGTGCATCTGACAGTCCCTCTGTAGAGTACCACAGTACAGTCATAGGACCCAATAACAGGGGAATGGTTCACATCTGACAGTCCCTCCTCTGTAGAGTACCACAGTACAGTCATAGGACCCAATAACAGGGGAATGGTTCACATCTGACAGTCCCTCTGTAGAGTACCACAGTACAGTCATAGGACCCAATAACAGGGGAATGGTTCACATCTGACAGTCCCTCCTCTGTAGAGTACCACAGTACAGTCATAGGACCCAATAACAGGGGAATGGTTCACATCTGACAGTCCCTCCTCTGTAGAGTACCACAGTACAGTCATAGGACCCAATAACAGGGGAATGGTTCACATCTGACAGTCCCTCCTCTGTAGAGTACCACAGTACAGTCATAGGACCCAATAACAGGGGAATGGTTCACATCTGACAGTCCCTCCTCTGTAGAGTACCACAGTAGAGTCATAGGACCCAATAACAGGGGAATGGTTCACATCTGACAGTCCCTCTGTAGAGTACCACAGTACAGTCATAGGACCCAATAACAGGGGAATGGTTCACATCTGACAGTCCCTCTGTAGAGTACCACAGTACAGTCATAGGACCCAATAACAGGGGAATGGTTCGAATAGTTTTTCTCAGAATACAGTTCAGGATCTTAAAATAAGGGCTGTGTAAATCTCTCTTGGACAAGGTGATTCTTTAAATCAAATATAGGTTGCCTTTATTTACCCCCCCCACACACACTAAAAAAATTACGCTAATTAGCTGCTAATGTGGCTATCATAAAGAACTACAAATACCATGATGATCTGGACAAGAGACTGACGAATCGAGACAAAGGTAAGAATCTCTGTATTAACTATCTGTATTAACTATCTAATGTTAGCTAAATGTAGTTATTAATAAATTGGCTACATTTAATTTAAATGGACAATTCTGCGAACTGTCTTGTGTAAGTTTTTAATTGACACAATACCTGTTAGCAAAGGTGTCAGCTAGAGATGACGTGCAGGAGCATGCTGGGATTTGTAGTTTTGCATGTCTACTTTGATGCTAATTAGCATTTTCAAATCAGAGTAAACAGAGCCGAATATATTGATAAAAGTCACCTTGTCCGAGAGAGATTAACATGGTGGAAAAATGATTGGAACCATTTCCCTATTTGACCGCTAGGTTTTATGGGAATTATGACACCACTATGGGGCTCTATAAATCAATGATGTGTATAAACCCTGGATGGCTGACAGGGGGGTGCTGTATTGAAGCCACCGGCAGCCATCTTGGCTCTCCTTAATGATGTGTATAAACCCTGGATGGCTGACAGGGGGGTGCTGTATTGAAGCCACCGGCAGCCATCTTGGCTCTCCTTAATGATGTGTATAAACCCTGGATGGCTGACAGGGGGGTGCTGTATTGAAGCCACCGGCAGCCATCTTGGCTCTCCTTAATGATGTGTATAAACCCTGGATGGCTGACAGGGGGGTGCTGTATTGAAGCCACCGGCAGCCATCTTGGCTCTCAATTGTAAATAATATGTTGGAAGATATAGAAATCCATTTACTAATGTCACAACATTCATTTCTGACACGTTTATTCCATTATACACCTTAAATGTATAATTTTACACATGTGAGCTACACTAAAAAAAATAAACGCCCCCCCCCCCTTAAAACTACTAATGTTACTGTCCCAAACTACAACAACGACAAATACTGAAATACATGTAATTTGGTCCTCGAAACCTTTAATTGAAATGCTGTAGAATTCCATTCCATCCTATGGAGGACTGTCAAAATGGCCGACCGGTGGCTTAAAGCCTCTAAATGGCCAAAACAAAGCATCAGCAGTCCAGAGTTTATATACACGTCGTTGGTTACAGATGCAGTAACGAGCTAAATCCAACTGAACAAAACAATGGGAACGCCGTTGCCATGGAAACGCGTCGGGGTTAAGATCCCCAAGCTTTCTCATTGTCCCCCCTACCCCAAAGCTAAATTAGCCTACAGTTACGCTATTGTCTATTTCACACGATGTTCAGGTATAATGCTTGTGTGGACGTTATCAACTCATCGTCACCAATCAAGTGCATTAGTTTTTTTTTTAAACGACATGACTACCATCAACGATTTCTGTATGCTAGCTATGCTACCAGCTTATACGGATGGGAGTTAGCATTTAGCGGTCACCTCTTCTTCTAAACCTGAAAAAGGGACAACTTCTACATGTTACGCAGGGAAAACAGTCCAATATATCGGGACTTAAGTAACTACATGTGGGTTTGTTACAAAACATAAATCATGACAGATATGACAAATGATCCTCTTTCGTTAGATTAGATGTGTTGAATGGGCACCAATCTGGTCTTTTTAAAATGGCAACGTTCCTAAGCAACTGTAGTAGTACTGTGGTTCCGTGGACAACATGCAACGTCACGGGAGACAGACCGGCACGAACGCACACAGAACATATTAACGTTTCACACACAACACACACACTTCTCGCTCAGATCAGAAGGACGGTTCATAGTGACTTGTCAATCAATCAAAATCAGCGTCCAGGTCCCCCCGAGGTTAGGGCATTCATCGGAAGGAGGACTTGATGGACAGCATGATTGCGACGTCAATGACGTGAACACTGCTACATTACATTCACTAAACCCCCTCAGTCTCTCCTGGTTACCTAGGAGACAGAGACAGGCCCTCAGTCTCTCCTGGTTACCTAGGAGACAGAGACAGTCTCTCCTGGTTACCTAGGAGACAGAGACAGGCCCTCAGTCTCTCCTGGTTACCTAGGAGACAGAGACAGGCCCTCAGTCTCTCCTGATTACCTAGGAGACAGAGACAGGCCCTCAGTCTCTCCTGGTTACCTAGGAGACAGAGACAGGCCCTCAGTCACTCCTGGTTACCTAGGAGACAGAGACAGGCCCTCAGTCTTTCCTGGTTACCTAGGAGACAGAGACAGGCCCTCAGTCTCTCCTGGTTACCTAGGAGACAGAGACAGGCCCTCAGTCTCTCCTGGTTACCTAGGAGACAGAGACAGGCCCTCAGTCTCTCCTGGTTACCTAGGAGACAGAGACAGGCCCTCCCGTCTCCAACCCAGAGTGAATCTACCGCAGATCTGTCTCCTCCGGTGTTGTTTTGAGGAGGTGATTAGAGAGGACTTGAGGCTCTCAGGAGATTACCACAGTCAGTGTTTCAGATCAGATCTTGTATAGGAGACTGGTGGTGTAGTTAAAGGTGAAGCTGGGACAGAGAGCACTGCTCCTAGTAGCAGACTGATGGATGGTAGGTTCTAAGTACTGCTCTGGGGTTATAGCACCCCCAGTGGTAGGGTCTAGGTACTGCTCTGGGGTTATAGCACCCCCAGTGGTAGGGTCTAGTACTGCTCTGGGGTTATAGCACCCCCAGTGGTAGGGTCTAGGTACTGCTCTGGGGTTATAGCACCCCAGTGGTAGGGTCTAGGTACTGCTCTGATCTAGCACCCCAGTGGTAGGGTCTAGGTACTGCTCTGGGTTTAAGCGCCCCCAGTGGTAGGGTCTAGGTACTGCTCTGGGTTTATAGCACCCCAGTGGTAGGGTCTAGGTACTGCTCTGGGTTTATAGCACCCCCAGTGGTAGGGTCTAGGTACTGCTCTGGGGTTATAGCACCCCCAGTGGTAGGGTCTAGGTACTGCTCTGGGGTTATAGCACCCCCAGTGGTAGGGTCTAGGTACTGCTCTGGGGTTATAGCACCCCCAGTGGTAGGGTCTAGGTACTGCTCTGGGTTTATAGCACCCCCAGTGGTAGGGTCTAGGTACTGCTCTGGGTTTATAGCGCCCCCAGTGGTAGGGTCTAGGTACTGCTCTGGGGTTATAGCGCCCCAGTGGTAGGGTCTAGGTACTGCTCTGGTTTTATAGTGCCCCCAGTGGTAGGGTCTAGGTACTGCTCTGGTTTTATAGTGCCCCCAGTGGTAGGGTCTAGGTACTGCTCTGGGTTTATAGTGCCCCCAGTGGTAGGGTCTAGGTACTGCTCTGGGGTTATAGCACCCCCAGTGGCAGGGTCTAGTATGTTGTTAGCTTCCAGGTCCTGCTGTGTGGTTCCAGGCGTGTTGTCCTTCTCCAGGTGGGGTTGTGTCGTAACAGCGCCTCCTGAGGTACTGTCCAGGTGCTGCTGGTTGGTTCCAGGCGTGTTGTCCTTCTCCAGGTGGGGTTGTGTAGTAACAGCTCCTCCTGGGGTACTGTCCAGGTAGTGCTGTGTGATCAGCTGACTCAGGTACATCAGGATGGAACAGTCGTCTTCCCCAAGCCTGAGCTGATCCCTCAGGAAGCCCCTCGTCCTCTCCTCCACTTCCTGTCTCTGCTCCAGGTGGCTGATGGGAAGGTGGAGGTGATGCGTAAAGCTAAGGAGGAAGGCCCGGGAAGCCAGTCTACTGAGCACGTTCTGGAGATGAAGGAAGTAGGTGGAACCTCGACGCAGACGGGTTCGGTGGTCCGCCACGTTGGCCAGGAGGGTTCCGCGGTAGCCGGGGCAACGGAGGGTCTTCCGGTCGGCGTCCAGGACGGAGATGTAACGGCTGTAGCGAGACAGAGAGCAGAGCATGCTGGTCCCCACGGGAGACGCCATCCTGGGAGGTAAAGAGGGAGGAGAACTTCAGTCTGAGTGAGATGCATAGCGCCTCGTGAAAGTCTAGACAGATTTTATATTGATCAATGGGGGAAAACGATCCCAAATAAATTCACTTTTTATACTTTAATTTAAGGCCGCAAAATGAGAACTATGCAAGGGGTGTGTAGACTTTAATTAGGCTGTCTGTATGAGTAGGAGCTAGGAGGCATGTCTACTGTATATAGGGTAGGAGGCATATCTACTGTATATAGGGTAGGAGCTAGGAGGCATGTCTACTGTATATAGGGTAGGAGCTAGGAGGCATGTCTACTGTATATAGGGTAGGAGGCATATCTACTGTATATAGGGTAGGAGCTAGGAGGCATGTCTACTGTATATAGGGTAGGAGGCATGTCTACTGTATATAGGGTAGGAGCTAGGAGGCATGTCTACTGTATATAGGGTAGGAGCTAGGAGGCATGTCTACTGTATATAGGGTAGGAGCTAGGAGGCATGTCTACTGTATATAGGGTAGGAGGGAGGCATGTCTACTGTATATCGGGTAGGAGCTAGGAGGCATGTCTACTGTATATAGGGTAGGAGCTAGGAGGCATGTCTACTGTATATAGGGTAGGAGCTAGGAGGCATGTCTACTGTATACAGGGTAGGAGCTAGGAGGCATGTCTACTGTATACAGGGTAGGAGCTAGGAGGCATGTCTACTGTATATAGGGTAGGCATGTCTACTGGAGGCATGTCTACTGTATATAGGGTAGGAGCTAGGAGGCATGTCTACTGTATATAGGGTAGGAGGAGGCATGTCTACTGTATATAGGGTAGGAGGCATGTCTACTGTATATAGGGTAGGAGCTAGGAGGCATGTCTACTGTATATAGGGTAGGAGGAGGCATGTCTACTGTATATAGGGTAGGAGGAGGCATGTCTACTGTATATAGGGTAGGAGGAGGCATGTCTACTGTATATAGGGTAGGAGCTAGGAGGCATGTCTACTGTATATAGGGTAGGAGCTAGGAGGCATGTCTACTGTATATAGGTAGGAGCTAGGAGGCATGTCTACTGTATATAGGGTAGGAGGCGGAGGCATGTCTACTGTATATAGGGTAGGAGGCATGTCTACTGTATATAGGGTAGGAGGCATGTCTACTGTATATAGGGTAGGAGGCATGTCTACTGTATATAGGGTAGGAGGAGGCATGTCTACTGTATATAGGGTAGGAGGCATGTCTACTGTATATAGGGTAGGAGCTAGGAGGCATGTCTACTGTATATAGGGTAGGAGCTAGGAGGCATGTCTACTGTATATAGGGTAGGAGCTAGGAGGCATGTCTACTGTATATAGGGTAGGAGGAGGCATGTCTACTGTATATAGGGTAGGAGGAGGCATGTCTACTGTATATAGGGTAGGAGGAGGCATGTCTACTGTATATAGGGTAGGAGCTAGGAGGCATGTCTACTGTATATAGGGTAGGAGCTAGGAGGCATGTCTACTGTATATAGGTAGGAGCTAGGAGGCATGTCTACTGTATATAGGGTAGGAGGAGGCATGTCTACTGTATATAGGGTAGGAGGAGGCATGTCTACTGTATATAGGGTAGGATGTGTACTGTATATAGGGTAGGAGGCGGAGGCATGTCTACTGTATATAGGGTAGGAGGCATGTCTACTGTATATAGGGTAGGAGCATAGGAGGCATGTCTACTGTATATAGGGTAGGAGGCATGTCTACTGTATATAGGGTAGGAGGCATGTCTACTGTATATAGGGTAGGAGGAGGCATGTCTACTGTATATAGGGTAGGAGGCATGTCTACTGTATATAGGGTAGGAGGCATGTCTACTGTATATAGGGTAGGAGGAGGAGGCATGTCTACTGTATATAGGGTAGGAGGAGGCATGTCTACTGTATATAGGGTAGGAGGAGGCATGTCTACTGTATATAGGGTAGGAGGCATGTCTACTGTATATAGGGTAGGAGGCATGTCTACTGTATATAGGGTAGGAGGGGAGGCATGTCTACTGTATATAGGGTAGGAGGAGGCATGTCTACTGTATATAGGGTAGGAGGGAGGCATGTCTACTGTATATAGGGGAGGAGGTAGGAGGCATGTCTACTGTATATAGGGTAGGAGGAGGCATGTCTACTGTATATAGGGTAGGAGCTAGGAGGCATGTCTACTGTATATAGGGTAGGAGGCATGTCTACTGTATATAGGGTAGGAGCTAGGAGGCATGTCTACTGTATATAGGGTAGGAGGCATGTCTACTGTATATAGGGTAGGAGGAGGCATGTCTACTGTATATAGGGTAGGAGGCATGTCTACTGTATAGGGGGTAGGAGGCATGTCTACTGTATATAGGGTAGGAGCTAGGAGGCATGTCTACTGTATAGGGTAGGAGCGGAGGCATGTCTACTGTATATAGGGTAGGAGCTAGGAGGCATGTCTACTGTATATAGGGTAGGAGGCATGTCTACTGTATATAGGGTAGGAGGAGGCATGTCTACTGTATATAGGGTAGGAGGAGGCATGTCTACTGTATATAGGGTAGGAGCTAGGAGGCATGTCTACTGTATATAGGGTAGGAGCTAGGAGGCATGTCTACTGTATATAGGGTAGGAGGCATGTCTACTGTATATAGGGTAGGAGGCGGAGGCATGTCTACTGTATATAGGGTAGGAGCTAGGAGGCATGTCTACTGTATATAGGGTAGGAGCTAGGAGGCATGTCTACTGTATATAGGGTAGGAGCTAGGAGGCATGTCTACTGTATATAGGGGAGCTAGGAGGCATGTCTACTGTATAGGGTAGGAGGAATGTCTACTGTATATAGGGTAGGAGGCATGTCTACTGTATATAGGGGATGCTAGGAGGCATGTCTACTGTATATAGGGTAGGAGGAGGCATGTCTACTGTATATAGGGTAGGAGGGAGGCATGTCTACTGTATATAGGGTAGGAGCTAGGAGGCATGTCTACTGTATATAGGGTAGGAGCTAGGAGGCATGTCTACTGTATATAGGGTAGGAGCTAGGAGGCATGTCTACTGTATATAGGGTAGGAGCTAGGAGGCATGTCTACTGTATATAGGGTAGGAGCTAGGAGGCATGTCTACTGTATATAGGGTAGGAGGAGGCATGTCTACTGTATATAGGGTAGGAGCTAGGAGGCATGTCTACTGTATATAGGGTAGGAGGCTAGGAGGCATGTCTACTGTATATAGGTAGGAGCTAGGAGGCATGTCTACTGTATATAGGGTAGGAGGAGGCATGTCTACTGTATATAGGGTAGGAGGCATGTCTACTGTATATAGGGTAGGAGGCATGTCTACTGTATATAGGGTAGGAGGCATGTCTACTGTATATAGGGTAGGAGGAATGTCTACTGTATATAGGGTAGGAGGAGGCATGTCTACTGTATATAGGTAGGAGCTAGGAGGCATGTCTACTGTATATAGGGTAGTAGGAGGCATGTCTACTGTAGGGTAGGAGGAGGCATGTCTACTGTATATAGGGTAGGAGGAGGCATGTCTACTGTATATAGGGTAGGAGCTAGGAGGCATGTCTACTGTATATAGGGTAGGAGCTAGGAGGCATGTCTACTGTATATAGGGTAGGAGGGAGGCATGTCTACTGTATATAGGGTAGGAGGCATGTCTACTGTATATAGGGTAGGAGGAGGCATGTCTACTGTATATAGGGTAGGAGGAGGCATGTCTACTGTATATAGGGTAGGAGGAGGCATGTCTACTGTATATAGGGTAGGAGGAGGCATGTCTACTGTATATAGGGTAGGAGGAGGCATGTCTACTGTATATAGGGTAGGAGGAGGCATGTCTACTGTATATAGAGTAGGAGGAGGCATGTCTACTGTATATAGGGGAGGAGGCATGTCTACTGTATATAGGGTAGGAGGAGGCATGTCTACTGTATATAGGGTAGGAGGAGGCATGTCTACTGTATATAGGGTAGGAGCTAGGAGGCATGTCTACTGTATATAGGGTAGGAGGAGGCATGTCTACTGTATATAGGGTAGGAGGAGGCATGTCTACTGTATATAGGGTAGGAGGCATGTCTACTGGGGTAGGGAGCTAGGAGGCATGTCTACTGTATATAGGGTAGGAGGAGGCATGTCTACTGTATATAGGGTAGGAGGAGGCATGTCTACTGTATATAGGGTAGGAGGAGGCATGTCTACTGTATATAGGGTAGGAGCTAGGAGGCATGTCTACTGTATATAGGGTAGGAGGAGGCATGTCTACTGTATATAGGAGTAGGAGGCATGTCTACTGTATATAGGGTAGGAGGATGTCTACTGTATATAGGGTAGGAGGAGGCATGTCTACTGTATATAGGGTAGGAGGCATGTCTACTGTATATAGGGTAGGAGGAGGCATGTCTACTGTATATAGGGTAGGAGGAGGCATGTCTACTGTATATAGGGTAGGAGCTAGGAGGCATGTCTACTGTATATAGGGTAGGAGGCATGTCTACTGTATATAGGGTAGTAGGAGGCATGTCTACTGTATATAGGGTAGGAGGAGGCATGTCTACTGTATATAGGGTAGGAGGAGGCATGTCTACTGTATATAGGGTAGGAGCTAGGAGGCATGTCTACTGTATATAGGGTAGGAGGCATGTCTACTGTATATAGGGTAGGAGGCATGTCTACTGTATATAGGGTAGGAGGAGGCATGTCTACTGTATATAGGGTAGGAGGCATGTCTACTGTATATAGGGTAGGAGGAGGCATGTCTACTGTATATAGGGTAGGAGGCATGTCTACTGTATATAGGGTAGGAGCTAGAGGCATGTCTACTGTATATAGGGTAGGAGGAGGCATGTCTACTGTATATAGGGTAGGAGGAGGCATGTCTACTGTATATAGGAGTAGGAGGCATGTCTACTGTATATAGGGTAGGAGGGAGGCATGTCTACTGTATATAGGGTAGGAGGAGGCATGTCTACTGTATATAGGGTAGGAGGAGGCATGTCTACTGTATATAGGGTAGGAGGAGGCATGTCTACTGTATATAGGGTAGGAGGAGGCATGTCTACTGTATATAGGGTAGGAGGCATGTCTACTGTATATAGGGTAGGAGCTAGAGGCATGTCTACTGTATATAGGGTAGGAGGCATGTCTACTGTATATAGGGTAGGAGGGAGGCATGTCTACTGTATATAGGGTAGGAGGAGGCATGTCTACTGTATATAGGGTAGGAGGAGGCATGTCTACTGTATATAGGGTAGGAGCTAGGAGGCATGTCTACTGTATATAGGGTAGGAGCTAGGAGGCATGTCTACTGTATATAGGCATGTCTAGGAGCTAGGAGGCATGTCTACTGTATATAGGGTAGGAGGAGGCATGTCTACTGTATATAGGGTAGGAGCTAGGAGGCATGTCCACTGGGGTAGGAGGCATGTCTACTGTATATAGGGTAGGAGCTAGGAGGCATGTCTACTGTATATAGGGTAGGCTAGGAGGCATGTCTACTGTATATAGGGTAGGAGCTAGGAGGCATGTCTACTGTATATAGGGTAGGGTAGGAGGCATGTCTACTGTATATAGGGTAGGAGGCATGTCTACTGTATATAGGGTAGGAGCTAGGAGGCATGTCTACTGTATATAGGGTAGGAGGAGGCATGTCTACTGTATATAGGGGAGGAGGCATGTCTACTGTATATAGGGTAGGAGGAGGCATGTCTACTGTATATAGGGTAGGAGGCATGTCTACTGTATATAGGGTAGGAGGCATGTCTCTACTGTATATAGGGAGGAGGAGGCATGTCTACTGTATATAGGGTAGGAGGCATGTCTACTGTATATAGGGTAGGAGGAGGCATGTCTAGGAGGCATGTCTACTGTATATAGGGTAGGAGGAGGCATGTCTACTGTATATAGGGTAGGAGCTAGGAGGCATGTCTACTGTATATAGGGTAGGAGCTAGGAGGCATGTCTACTGTATATAGGGTAGGGGGAGGAGGAGGCATGTCTACTGTATATAGGGTAGGAGCTAGGAGGCATGTCTACTGTATATAGGGTAGGAGCTAGGAGGCATGTCTACTGTATATAGGGTAGGAGGAGGCATGTCTACTGTATATAGGGTAGGAGGAGGCATGTCTACTGTATATAGGGTAGGAGGAGGCATGTCTACTGTATATAGGGTAGGAGCATGTCTAGGAGGAGGCATGTCTACTGTATATAGGGTAGGAGGCATGTCTACTGTATATAGGGTAGGAGCTAGGAGGCATGTCTACTGTATATAGGGTAGGAGGCATGTCTACTGTATATAGGGTAGGAGTCTACTGAGGAGGCATGTCTACTGTATATAGGGTAGGAGGAGGCATGTCTACTGTATATAGGGTAGGAGGAGGCATGTCTACTGTATATAGGGTAGGAGCTAGGAGGCATGTCTACTGTATATAGGGCAGTAGGAGGCAGCTAGGAGGCATGTCTACTGTATATAGGGTAGGAGCTAGGAGGCATGTCTACTGTATATAGGGTAGCAGCTAGGGTAGGCATGTCTACTGTATATAGGGTAGGAGCTAGGAGGCATGTCTACTGTATATAGGGTAGGAGGCATGTCTACTGTATAGGGTAGGGTAGGAGGCATGTCTACTGTATATAGGGTAGGAGCTAGGAGGCATGTCTACTGTATATAGGGTAGGAGCTACTGTAGGAGGCATGTCTACTGTATATAGGGTAGGAGCTAGGAGGCATGTCTACTGTATATAGGGTAGGAGCTAGGAGGCATGTCTACTGTATATAGGGTAGGAGGAATGTCTACTGTATATAGGGTAGGAGGCATGTCTACTGTATATAGGGTAGGAGGAGGCATGTCTACTGTATATAGGGTAGGAGGAGGCATGTCTACTGTATATAGGGTAGGAGGCATGTCTACTGTATATAGGGTAGGAGATAGGAGGCATGTCTACTGTATATAGGGTAGGAGGAGGCATGTCTACTGTATATAGGGTAGGAGGCATGTCTACTGTATATAGGGTAGGAGGAGGCATGTCTACTGTATATAGGGTAGGAGGCATGTCTACTGTATATAGGGTAGGAGGGAGGCATGTCTACTGTATATAGGGTAGGAGCTAGGAGGCATGTCTACTGTATATAGGGTAGGAGCTAGGAGGCATGTCTACTGTATATAGGGTAGGAGGAATGTCTACTGTATATAGGGTAGGAGGAGGAGGCATGTCTACTGTATATAGGGTAGGAGGAGGCATGTCTACTGTATATAGGGTAGGAGGAGGCATGTCTACTGTATATAGGGTAGGAGGAGGCATGTCTACTGTATATAGGGTAGGAGGCATGTCTACTGTATATAGGGTAGGAGGAGGCATGTCTACTGTATATAGGGTAGGAGGCATGTCTACTGTATATAGGGTAGGAGGAGGCATGTCTACTGTATATAGGGTAGGAGGAGGCATGTCTACTGTATATAGGGTAGGAGGAGGCATGTCTACTGTATATAGGGTAGGAGGAGGCATGTCTACTGTATATAGGGTAGGAGCTAGGAGGCATGTCTACTGTATATAGGGTAGGAGCTAGGAGGCATGTCTACTGTATATAGGGTAGGAGGCGGAGGCATGTCTACTGTATAGACCGTATATAGGCTAGTTATAACAGGATGCTGTAGAACACAGGCACCGCCCCTTCCTCCTCCTCCTCACCTCTGCAGTCCTATGAGTTTCCATCGCTGTAGGTCAGTGAGGCTGAAGGGGCAGGAGAGCCAGGGCTGGACCCTCTCCCCACAGCGCCCGGGTCCAGGCACGTAGAGGGCCAGAGCGGACACCAGCCTCCTGACCCTCCCCTCCTCAGATCCCAGGACCACCAGGGTTCGACCACTCAGTAGGGACCACAGGGCATGCAGGGCAAACGGATACTGACGCACAAACCTGGAGGTAGAGACCGAGAGAGAGATGATCACATGTTATTGGTCACATACACGTTTTTAGCAATGTTATTGAGGGTGTTCCAACAGTCAGTAATATATAATGCTTGTGTTTCTAGCTCCAACAGTCAGTAATATATAATGCTTGTGTTTCTAGCTCCAACAGTAATATATAATGATTGTGTTTCTAACTCCAACAGTCAGTAATATATAATGCTTGTGTTTCTAGCTCCAACAGTCAGTAATATATAATGCTTGTGTTTCTAGCTCCAACAGTCAGTAATATATAATGCTTGTGTTTCTAGCTCCAACAGTCAGTAATATATAATGCTTGTGTTTCTAGCTCCAACAGTCAGTAATATATAATGCTTGTGTTTCTAGCTCCAACAGTCAGTAATATATAATGATTGTGTTTCTAGCTCCAACAGTAATATATAATGCTTGTGTTTCTAGCTCCAACAGTACAGTAATATATAATGCTTGTGTTTCTAGCTCCAACAGTACAGTAATATATAATGATTGTGTTTCTAGCTCCAACAGTAATAATATAATGCTTGTGTTTAGCTCCAACAGTACAGTAATATATAATGCTTGTGTTTCTAGCTCCAACAGTACAGTAATATATAATGCTTGTGTTTCTAGCTCCAACAGTACAGTAATATATAATGATTGTGTTTCTAGCTCCAACAGTAATATATAATGCTTGTGTTTCTAGCTCCAACAGTAAGTAATATATCCATGGGGGGTTGTGTTTAGAAAACTAGCTCCAACAGTACAGAAATATATAATGCTTGTGTTTCTAAAACACCTTCAACAGTCAGTATATATAATGCCTTCCATGCTCCAACAGTATAGAAAACATTCCATGGGGGGCAGGTATTTCACCTTCCAACAGGGGGGGGCAGGTATAGAAAACACCTTCCATGGGGGTGTTTCCATGGGGGGCAGGTATAGAAAACACCTTCCATGGGGGGACAGTACAGAAAACACCTTCCATGGGGGGCAGGTATAGAAAACACCTTCTGGGGGGGCAGGTAGAAAACACCTCCATGGGGGGCAGGTCAGTAAAACACCTTCCATGGGGGCAGGTGTTTCTAGCTCCAACAGTAATATATAATGATTGGGGGGCAGGTATTTCTAGAAAACACCTTCCATGGGGGGCAGTAATAAATACACCTTCCATGTGGGGGGGAGCAGGTCTAGAAAACACCTCCACAGGTACAGTAATATATGGGGGGAGCAATGATTGTATTTCCAAAACACCTTCCATGGGGGGGGACAGGTAATATATGGGGGCAATATAGAAAACACCTTGGGGGGAGCAGGTATTTCCATGGGGGGAGCAGGTATAGAAAACACCTTCCATGGGGGGACAGTAAGAAAACACCTTCCATGGGGGGCAGGTATAGAAAACACCTTCCAGCTCACCTTCCATGGGGGACAGTAATATATAATGATTGAAAACACCTTCCATAGAAAGAAATAGGGGGGAAGGTAGAAAACACCTTCCATGGGGGGGCAGGTATAGAAAACACCTTCCATGGGGGGGCAGGGGGGAGCAGGTATAGAAAACACCTTCCATGGGGGGGTATAGAAAACACCTTCCATGGGGGGCAGGTATAGAAAACACCTTCCATGGGGGGGGGTATAGAAAACACCTTCCATGGGGGGCAGGTATAGAAAACACCTTCCATGGGGGGGGGGGGGAGGTATAGAAAACACCTTCCATGGGGGGGTATAGAAAACAGGTATAGAAAACACCTTCCATGGGGGGCAGGTATAGAAAACACCTTCCATGGGGGGGCAGGTATAGAAAACACCTTCCATGGGGGGGGTAGCAGGGGGAGCAGGTATAGAAAACACCTTCCATGGGGGGGAGCAGGTATAGAAAACACCTTCCATGGGGGGGGGCAGGTATAGAAAACACCTTCCATGGGGGGGGGGCAGGTATAGAAAACACCTTCCATGGGGGGGGAGCAGGTATAGAAAACACCTTCCATGGGGGGGGCAGGTATAGAAAACACCTTCCATGGGGGGGGAAAACACCTTCCATGGGGGAGCAGGTATAGAAAACACCTTCCATGGGGGGGGGTATAGAAAACAGGTTCCATGGGGGGAGAAAAAACCTTCCATGGGGGGAGGGTATAGAAAACAGGTATAGAAAACACCTTCCATGGGGGGGCAGGTATAGAAAACACCTTCCATGGGGGGAGCAGGTATAGAAAACACCTTCCATGGGGGGGAGGGGGCAGGTATAGAAAACACCTTCCATGGGGGGGGAGCAGGTTCCATGGGGGGAAATAGAAAACACCTTCCATGGGGGGAAAAGAAAACACCTTCCATGGGGGGGCAGGTAGAAAACACCTTCCATGGGGGGAGCAGGTATAGAAAACACCTTCCATGGGGGGGCAGGTATAGAAAACCTTCCATGGGGGGCAGGTAGCAGGTATAGAAAACACCTTCCATGGGGGGGGGGGGCAGGTATAGAAAACACCTTCCATGGGGGGGGTATAGAAAACACCTTCCATGCAGGTATAGAAAACACCTTCCATGGGGGGGGCAGGTATAGAAAACACCTTCCATGGGGGGGTATAGAAAACAGGTATAGAAAACACCTTCCATGGGGGGGGGAAAACACCTTCCATGGGGGGAGCAGGTATAGAAAACACCTTCCATGGGGGGGGGGTAGAAAACAGGTATAGAAAACACCTTCCATGGGGGGGGGCAGGTATAGAAAACACCTTCCATGGGGGGGGGGCAGGTATAGAAAACACCTTCCATGGGGGGGGGGGCAGGTATAGAAAACACCTTCCATGGGGGGGTATAGAAAACACCTTCCATGGGGGGGAGCAGGTATAGAAAACACCTTCCATGGGGGGAGCAGGTATAGAAAACACCTTCCATGGGGGGGGGGGGGCAGGTATAGAAAACACCTTCCATGGGGGGGTATAGAAAACACCTTCCAGGTATAGAAAAAAACACCTTCCATGGGGGAGGGGGCAGGTATAGAAAACACCTTCCATGGGGGGGGCAGGTATAGAAAACACCTTCCATGGGGGGGCAGGTATAGAAAACACCTTCCATGGGGGGGCAGGTATAGAAAACACCTTCCATGGGGGGGGGTATAGAAAACACAGGGGGGGGGGAGCAGGTATAGAAAACACCTTCCATGGGGGGAAAACACCTTCCATGGGGGGCAGGTATAGAAAACACCTTCCATGGGGGGGGGGCAGGTATAGAAAACACCTTCCATGGGGGGGGGGCAGGTATAGAAAACACCTTCCATGGGGGGGCAGGTATAGAAAACACCTTCCATGGGGGGAGCAGGTATAGAAAACACCTTCCATGGGGGGAGCAGGTATAGAAAACACCTTCCATGGGGGGAGCAGGTATGGGGGGGCAGAAAACACCTTCCATGGGGGGGGAAAACACCTTCCATGGGGGGAGCAGGTATAGAAAACACCTTCCATGGGGGGGCAGGTATAGAAAACACCTTCAGGTATAGAAAACACCTTCCATGGGGGGGGAGCAGGTATAGAAAACACCTTCCATGGGGGGGAAAACACCTTCCATGGGGGGGGCAGGTATAGAAAACACCTTCCATGGGGGGGGGGGGAGCAGGTATAGAAAACACCTTCCATGGGGAAAACACCTTCCATGGGGGGCAGGTATAGAAAACACCTTCCATGGGGGGAGCAGGTATAGAAAACACCTTCCATGGGGGGGGCAGGTATAGAAAACACCTTCCATGGGGGGGAGCAGGTATAGAAAACACCTTCCATGGGGGGGGGTATAGAGCAGGTATAGAAAACACCTTCCATGGGGGGGGGAGCAGGTATAGAAAACACCTTCCATGGGGGGGAGCAGGTATAGAAAACACACACATAGACTGGAGATATCAGGAGTCCTCTAAGCTATAGAATGAATTAGTCAACCAATGAGTGACTCACCTGAGCGCTCCCTGCCCGGCCCTCTTCTTCTGCCTCAGCGTTACCAACCCCCCGTACCCCAGAGGTGAGCCGGCCCGTTCGGACCCCGTAGACGCTGACATGGTACAGTCCCACCCGTCCTGGTCCGAACCCCTGGAGGTGGTATCTCCCGAGGAGGAGACGGGCAGGTCCAGCCCAGCCCCAGGGCTCTGGCAGTGGGGGGAACCCAGGCCGTAGTCCCCCTGGACCGGCAGCAGGGCCTGGGGCTCCTGGTTGACCACCAGGGGAAGGGGTAGAGAGCCGGGCTGCAGCCCAGAAGCAGGCAGCGTGTCTGGGGGAGAGGAGTTGTACAGGAAGCCCTCCTGAGACATGCAGCAGGCCGTGTCCATCTGGACCAGTAACTCAGGGTCAGGAGCCCTCTGTCCTTCACCCTCCTCTGTCTCAGCCCCTCCCTCCTCTGTCTCAGCCCCTCCCTCCTCTGTCTCAGCCCCTCCCTCCTCTGTCTCAGCCCCTCCCTCCCCTCTCAGCTCCTCCCTCCTCTGTCTCAGCCCCTCCCACTCCTCTGCCTCTCCCTCCCTCTCTCTGTTAAACACTCCTTCTGCCTCCCCTCCCTCTCTCTGTTCAACACTCCTTCTGCCTCTCCCTCCCTCTCTCTGTTCAACACTCCTTCTGCCTCTCCCTCCCTCTCTCTGTTCAACACTCCTTCTGCCTCTCCCTCCCTCTCACACACACGGTGTGTCTCACCCTCTCCCCCCTCCTCAGCCTCCAGCAGAAAAACAGGGGTCTGATCTCCTCCCTCCCGTCCCTCCTCCTCCTCTCCTCCACTCCTGTCACTACTAAAGCTGTCCTTATTCTCCTCAGAGCTTTCCTGGTCCTGCGTCTCCATGGTCAGATCAGAGAGTGACGACTCCAGTCTCTCCTCCCCGGTCAGGGCCTCACTCTGCTGGGCAGAGTTATCAGGGCAGGGAGGGTTCACCTCCACAGACTCCGGTGGCTCGGGGCAAAGCATGATGGAAGGGGTGTGTATATGTGAGTCCGTCCCCACTGTGTGTTTGAGAGAACAGAAGATTCTTCCCAGCACCGCTACTTCCTCTTCCTCCTCCCCTAGCTCCTCCTCAAACAGGAAGTTGGTGATGCTCTGCTTCCTGCGTAGCGCTCGGTCCAGGCGGCGGGTATACAGGTAACACAAGTCCCCCGGAAACACCGCTCTGTGTGGTTGAGTAGTTCCACGGTGGCCTCGTAGAACCTCTCCTCGCACAACTCCGTCAGGTTCTTCAGACGCTTGGCGAAACACTTCGCCGACTTCCCCTTTATCAGCTGCGGGGTGTAGGACTGCCTCCTCTGTCCCGCCTCCTCCCCCGTGTCACGGTCGGGGCCAGGCGGTGCGTCTCTGTGTCTCTGTGACTCGGTGACACAGTGTTGACAGTGTGCGGCGTGGGGGTCTCGGCGGGGGCGGAGGGGGTACGAGGTGATCTGCCTCAGCAGGTCTCGGTGCTCGAAGATACTCTTCTCCATCGCCGCAAGCTCATTGGCCTTGTCCACCGCGCGGGCGGAGTAACACCCTGAGGCCCCGCCTCCCGCTGAAGCCCCTCCTCTTTCTGCAGAACAGACCGTGTGTACCTGGCAGGAGAGGCACAACAGGAAGTTACAACAGATGGTAGCAGTAGGAACCTGTCAGAGTGTGTGTGTGTGTCAGCGTGTGTCAGAGTGTGTGTATCAGAGCGTGTGTGTGTGTCAGAGCGTGTGTGTGTGTGTGTGTCAGAGCGTGTGTGTGTGTGTCCTCGTACTCCAGGTCACGTAGCTTCCTCTGCAGCTCGCGGGCGAAGGCCCGTCGGTTTCCAGTCTTCAGGCACTCGGAGGCGCGGGAGAAGAGGAGCGACAGCTCCTGGAACTGCAGCATGATCTTCCTCTCGTCGGCAGAGACGTAGGCCATGCAGAACGGGCGGACGAAGCCCCGGGCCTCCAGGTCATAGAGCGTCAGGTGGTGAACGTAGGCAAACGCCCCCTCCTTAGAGTCACCCAGCACCACCCGGGAGTCCTCCACAAAACTACAGGGGAGGAGAGAACAGACTAGTCAAACACACCCTCCTTAAAGTTACCCAGAACCACCCTGGAGTCCTCCACAAAACTACAGGGGAGGAGAGAACAGGATACAATTAGAGTAGAATATAATAGAATGTAACAGAAAATAATTAGAATAGAACAGAATTAGAGTAGAATATAATAGAATGTAACAGGAAATAATTAGAATAGAACAGAATTAGAGTAGAATATAATAGAATGTAACAGAGCAGAATTAGAGTAGAATGTAACAGAAAATAATTACAGTAGAAGAGAACAGAATTAGAGTAGAATATAATAGAATGTAACAGAAAATAATTAGAATAGAACAGAATTAGAGTAGAATATAATAGAATGTAACAGGAAATAATTAGAATAGAACAGAATTAGAGTAGAATATAATAGAATGTAACAGGAAATAATTAGAATAGAACAGAATTAGAGTAGAATATAATAGAATGTAACAGGAAATAATTAGAATAGAACAGAATTAGAGTAGAATATAATAGAATGTAACAGAGCAGAATTAGAGTAGAATGTAACAGAAAATAATTACAGTAGAAGAGAACAGAATTAGAGTAGAATATAATAGAATGTAACAGAAAATAATTAGAATAGAACAGAATTAGAGTAGAATATAACAGAATGTAACAGAAATAATTAGAATAGAACAGAATTAGAGTAGAATATAATAGAATGTAACAGAAAATAATTAGAATAGAACAGAATTAGAGTAGAATATAATAGAATGTAACAGGAAATAATTAGAATAGAACAGAATTAGAGTAGAATATAATAGAATGTAACAGAGCAGAATTAGAGTAGAATGTAACAGAAAATAATTACAGTAGAAGAGAACAGAATTAGAGTAGAACATTAATACAATGTAACAGAAAATAACAGAAAATAATTAGAATAGAACTAGAGTAGAATGGAATAGAACTAGAGTCGAATATAACTAGAATAGAACTAGAGTAGAATGGAATAGAACTAGAGTCGAATATAACTAGAATAGAACTAGAGTAGAATAGAATAGAACTAGAGTCGAATATAACTAGAATAGAACTAGAGTAGAATAGAATAGAACTAGAGTAGAATAGAACTAGAATAGAAGTAGAGTAGAATAGAACTAGAATAGAAGTAGAGTAGAATAGAACTGGAGTAGAATAGAACAGAATAGAACTAGAGTAGAATAGAATTAGAGTAGAATAACAGAATAGAATAGAACTAGAGTAGAATAAAACAAAATAGAACTAGAGTATAATTAGAGTAGAATATAATAGAATTAGAGTAGAATATAATAGAATGCAACAGAAAATAATTACAGTAGAAGAGAATTAGAGTAGAATATAATAGAATGTAACAGAAAACAGTAAAATAGGATGTCATTACAGTAGAGTACAATACAAATACAAATACAATATCATTAGAGTACAATACAAATACAATAGGACATCATTAGAGTACAATACAAATACAATAGGATATCAGAGTAGAGTACAATACAAATACAATAGGACATGATTAGAGTACAATACAAATACAATAGGATATCATTAGAGTACAATACAAATACAATAGGATATCATTAGAGTACAATACAAATACAATAGGATATCATTAGAGTACAATACAAATACAATAGGACATCAGAGTAGAGTACAATACAAATACAATAGGATATCAGTAGAGTACAATACAAATACAATAGGACATCAGAGTAGAGTACAATACAAATACAATATCAGTAGAGTACAATACAAATACAATATCAGTAGAGTACAATACAAATACAATAGGATATCAGAGTAGAGTACAATACAGTCGGACATCAGAGTAGAGTACAATAAAACATAATAAAATAGGACAGCTACCTGAGTCGTGGGTATCCGCTGCCGGTGGGGTGTCCTACGAACGAGGCCTGGTAGTCAACAGACATGATCCTCAGACTGAAGTAGTTGAGGTCAAAGGTCCCAAACACCTTTGGGTCATCAGGAATGGTGAGCAGAGGCTGGGGGCCCACCTGGTGGGAGGACAACACAAGGTCAGCTCATTACACACACACCCGTCCGGGCATACACACACACCCCTCCCCCAGTTGCCCCTGGTACCGACCTGCTCAGAGAACTCTGATATGAGGATGAAGTCCTTAGTGAACTTGGCGTATGACGTCTTGGCCCAGGGGTTGGCGTTGTTATTCGATGGGAACAGAGGGACAGAGAACTCTTCTGGCACCACCCAGGGGTTGGGGTAACCTACCTCCCCAAAATCATCCTCCTTAGTAAACGCCACCACGTCTGGGGCACCAATCATCTTTCTCTGGACCGGGCTTGGGTCAGCTTTGACGTCAGAGGAAGTCCATCCACTAGGCTAGATGTCTGCCTGAGAGCCAGTCTGACTGTCCGTCCGTCTGTCTGTATCCCTCTACTCGCTGGGAGTAACAGTCCACGACACTGACGGTTGTCTGTCTGTCTGTCTGCGTCCCGTTACCTCTACCAGCTGGGAGTGGTCTTCACCTGTCTGTCCATGATGATAAAATACGATGGAGGAAGGCCACACATCAACATGACATCTGACCAAAGGGTGTCTGTATGTCTGTCACCGCTGTATATAAACAATAGCACTTAACACCGGGACTATCTCTCTGGCTCCGTCCCCCCGTACAGTACCGACGTCAAGACAGTTATCTGGCAAACAGACGACGCGTAACGGAACACGACCGTATCCCGACACCCCATCAATGACACATTGCTCGTCCGGGGAATCGTGCACCGTTACCGGGTAATATCGGCAGTGGCCCGTCATGCACTGGTATAATAAAGTCCCAGTAGTAAATACGGTGAAACTATTTAATGTTAAATGTACATTCTGACCGTCGCCATATTAAAATCCGCTGGTAGTTACCACGTGACCAGCTCACATAAGGAAGTAGCTAACTGTCCTAAAATTACGAACCTAATATTACACATTCAACATGATTTAAGATTATGAATCACAATTTCAATCTTGAAAATAGATACTCTTCGCGTAGTATTTTTGGCGTAAAATTAAAGGACATCGGCATAAAAAAGTATTATTCACACGAACAGGAAGGGGTTTTACGACAGTTGTTTTACGACATCGTCGTTTTACGACTGCTGTTGTTGACAGGCGCGGAATTTGTAAAATCAATAACATCACATTTATCTGCCGTTTTTACCAACCCTTTCAGTTGGAAAAATAGTTTTAAAACTATTTATTTATTAGCAGATTGGGTCCACGCTAATGCACGTTACATTGTAAATTGTGTTTAGGTGATCAGGAAAATTGTAAGGTTAAGCTTCGGCATGTAAACTTAGTTTCAGGGTTGAAGTTTGACATGAGCTACTCCCATCAAGCTAACTGACCCTGTGAGATCTGGACAGTTTTATGTTGTGTCAATCTGTTGGATCAGTCAAAATAACAGTTTGTAACAACGCTTCAGGAGTTATGTTGACTGATTTTAGCTGGGCACGACGTGTGTGTGTGTAACGTTATGTCAAGTGTATCTCCAATGCGCCCTGGCTAGGCTAGGCTAGCTATGCTGATACATCATCTGACTAGGGCTCTGTTCACATCCGGACGACCGTTAACGTTACGGCTCCAGGTCCACAGGCGGTTTAGCGTCACCGGACAGAAGAGGACAGACTCCCCGGGAGACATGATCCGGAGGACTCAGATCAAACGGGTTCTCTGTGTGGCGGAGAAGAATGACGCGGCCAAAGGCATCGCGGAGATCATGTCTGACGGCAGAGCGAGGAGGGTGGGTCTGTGTGTGTGTTTGGGTCTTAGGTGTGTGAGAGAGATGGTTTTTATCAGTACATGGGACGATTGTCTGTTTATCTCTGCTTCCAGCTGTCTTCCCATGACATAATGTCTCACATCAACAGGTGTGATTGTCTCTGTTTATTGTCTGGCTGACCGTCTATAATGAACTGTCTGTTGTCTGTGTTTCAGAGTGAGGGGCTGTCTGTCTATAATAAACTGTCTGTGTTTCAGAGTGAGGGGCTGTCTGTCTATAATAAACTGTCTGTGTTTCAGAGGGAGGGGCTGTCTGTCTATAATAAACTGTCTGTGTTTCAGAGTGAGGGGCTGTCTGTCTATAATAAACTGTCTGTTTTCAGAGTGAGGGGCTGTCTGTCTATAATAAACTGTCTGTGTTTCAGAGGGAGGGGCTGTCTGTCTATAATAAACTGTCTGTGTTTCAGAGGGAGGGGCTGTCTGTCTATAATAAACTGTCTGTGTTTCAGAGGGAGGGGCTGTCTGTCTATAATAAACTGTCTGTGTTTCAGAGGGAGGGGCTGTCTGTCTATAATAAACTGTCTGTTTCAGAGTGAGGGCTGTCTGTCTATAATAAACTGTCTGTTTCAGAGGAGGGGCTGTCTGTCTATAATAAACTGTCTGTGTTTCAGAGGAGGGGCTGTCTGTCTATAATAAACTGTCTGTTTTCAGAGTGAGGGGCTGTCTGTCTATAATAAACTGTCTGTTTTCAGAGTGAGGGGCTGTCTGTCTATAATAAACTGTCTGTTTCAGAGTGAGGGGCTGTCTGTCTATAATAAACTGTCTGTGTTTCAGAGGGAGGGGCTGTCTGTCTATAATAAACTGTCTGTGTTTCAGAGGGAGGGGCTGTCCGTCTATAATAAACTGTCTGTGTTTCAGAGGGAGGGGCTGTCTGTCTATAATAAACTGTCTGTGTTTCAGAGGAGGGGCTGTCTGTCTATAATAAACTGTCTGTGTTTCAGAGTGAGGGGCTGTCTGTCTATAATAAACTGTCTGTGTTTCAGAGGAGGGGCTGTCTGTCTATAATAAACTGTCTGTGTTTCAGAGGGAGGGGCTGTCTGTCTATAATAAACTGTCTGTGTTTCAGAGTGAGGGGCTGTCTGTCTATAATAAACTGTCTGTGTTTCAGAGGAGGGGCTGTCTGTCTATAATAAACTGTCTGTGTTTCAGAGTGAGGGGCTGTCTGTCTATAATAAACTGTCTGTGTTTCAGAGTGAGGGGCTGTCTGTCTATAATAAACTGTCTGTGTTTCAGAGGGAGGGGCTGTCTGTCTATAATAAACTGTCTGTGTTTCAGAGGGAGGGGCTGTCTGTCTATAATAAACTGTCTGTTTTCAGAGGGAGGGGCTGTCTGTCTATAATAAACTGTCTGTGTTTCAGAGGGAGGGGCTGTCTGTCTATAATAAACTGTCTGTGTTTCAGAGTGAGGGGCTGTCTGTCTATAATAAACTGTCTGTGTTTCAGAGGAGGGGCTGTCTGTCTATAATAAACTGTCTGTTGTCTGTTTCAGAGTGAGGGGCTGTCTGTCTATAATAAACTGTCTGTTTCAGAGTGAGGGGCTGTCTGTCTATAATAAACTGTCTGTGTTTCAGAGGGAGGGGCTGTCTGTCTATAATAAACTGTCTGTGTTTCAGAGTGAGGGGCTGTCTGTCTATAATAAACTGTCTGTGTTTCAGAGGGAGGGGCTGTCTGTCTATAATAAACTGTCTGTGTTTCAGAGGGAGGGGCTGTCTGTCTATAATAAACTGTCTGTGTTTCAGAGTGAGGGGCTGTCTGTCTATAATAAACTGTCTGTGTTTCAGAGTGAGGGGCTGTCTGTCTATAATAAACTGTCTGTGTTTCAGAGGGAGGGGCTGTCCGTCTATAATAAACTGTCTGTGTTTCAGAGGGAGGGGCTGTCTGTCTATAATAAACTGTCTGTGTTTCAGAGGGAGGGGCTGTCTGTCTATAATAAACTGTCTGTGTTTCAGAGTGAGGGGCTGTCTGTCTATAATAAACTGTCTGTGTTTCAGAGTGAGGGGCTGTCTGTCTATAATAAACTGTCTGTGTTTCAGAGTGAGGGGCTGTCTGTCTATAATAAACTGTCTGTGTTTCAGAGTGAGGGTCTGTCTGTCTATAATAAACTGTCTGTGTTTCAGAGGGAGGGGCTGTCTGTCTATAATAAACTGTCTGTGTTTCAGAGGGAGGGGCTGTCCGTCTATAATAAACTGTCTGTGTTTCAGAGGGAGGGGCTGTCTGTCTATAATAAACTGTCTGTTGTCTGTGTTTCAGAGTGAGGGGCTGTCTGTCTATAATAAACTGTCTGTGTTTCAGAGTGAGGGGCTGTCTGTCTATAATAAACTGTCTGTGTTTCAGAGTGAGGGGCTGTCTGTCTATAATAAACTGTCTGTGTTTCAGAGGAGGGGCTGTCTGTCTATAATAAACTGTCTGTTTTCAGAGTGAGGGGCTGTCTGTCTATAATAAACTGTCTGTTTCAGAGTGAGGGGCTGTCTGTCTATAATAAACTGTCTGTGTTTCAGAGTGAGGGGCTGTCTGTCTATAATAAACTGTCTGTTGTCTGTGTTTCAGAGGGAGGGGCTGTCTGTCTATAATAAACTGTCTGTTGTCTGTGTTTCAGAGTGAGGGGCTGTCTGTCTATAATAAACTGTCTGTGTTTCAGAGGGAGGGGCTGTCTGTCTATAATAAACTGTCTGTGTTTCAGAGGGAGGGGCTGTCCGTCTATAATAAACTGTCTGTGTTTCAGAGGGAGGGGCTGTCTGTCTATAATAAACTGTCTGTTGTCTGTGTTTCAGAGTGAGGGGCTGTCTGTCTATAATAAACTGTCTGTGTTTCAGAGGGAGGGGCTGTCCGTCTATAATAAACTGTCTGTGTTTCAGAGGGAGGGGCTGTCCGTCTATAATAAACTGTCTGTGTTTCAGAGGGAGGGGCTGTCTGTCTATAATAAACTGTCTGTGTTTCAGAGGGAGGGGCTGTCTGTCTATAATAAACTGTCTGTGTTTCAGAGGGAGGGGCTGTCTGTCTATAATAAACTGTCTGTGTTTCAGAGGGAGGGGCTGTCCGTCTATAATAAACTCTATGAGTATGAATACAACCTGTTTGGAAGGGTAAGTAGCAGCATGCAACACTACTCCTGCTCTATCCCGGGTGTGTTTGGGATTTGGTGGTGGCTCATTTTGTGTGTGTGTGTGTGTGTGTGTGTGTCCCTACAGAATGTGACGGTGTGTATGACGTCAGTTTCAGGTCATCTGTTGGGTCTGGAGTTCAAGGCTCAGTTCCAGAAATGGTGAGATTTACGACTTCTGTCATCGTACGACACCTCCTATAGTGCTCTCTCTCTGCGTGTGTAACTGTGTGTGTGTGTGTGTGTTCCAGGCACAGCTGTAATCCTGTCCTGTTGTTTGATGCGGAGGTGGAGAAGTATTGTCCTGAGAACTTTGTTCAGATCAAGGTAGTCTAGTTGAACGTACTGTTACTGTCTTCTGTCTTGAACTGTTACTGTCTTCTGTCTTGAACTGTTACTGTGGTTCTCTTCCTTTGATTGGACTCATTGGCATGTTGTTCAATGCTGCAATCATGCACTGACATAGAAAGAGTTTCTGAAAGAGTTTCTGAAAGACATAGAAAGAGTTTCTGAAAGAGTTTCTGAAAGACATAGAAAGAGTTTCTGAAAGACATAGAAAGAGTTTCTGAAAGACATAGAAAGAGTTTCTGAAAGACAGAGAAAGAGTTTCTGAAAGACAGAGAAAGAGTTTGTGAAAGACAGAGAAAGAGTTTGTGAAAGACAGAGAAAGAGTTTGTGAAAGAGTTTCTGAAAGACAGAGAAAGAGTTTCTGAAAGACATAGAAAGAGTTTCTGAAAGAGTTTCTGAAAGACATAGAAAGAGTTTCTGAAAGAGTTTCTGAAAGACATAGAAAGAGTTTCTGAAAGACATAGAAAGAGTTTCTGAAAGACATAGAAAGAGTTTCTGAAAGACATAGAAAGAGTTTCTGAAAGAGTTTCTGAAAGACATAGAAAGAGTTTCTGAAAGACATAGAAAGAGTTTCTGAAAGACATAGAAAGAGTTTCTGAAAGACATAGAAAGAGTTTCTGAAAGACATAGAAAGAGTTTCTGAAAGACATAGAATGAGTTTCTGAAAGAGTTTCTGAAAGACATAGAAAGAGTTTCTGAAAGACAGAGAAAGAGTTTCTGAAAGACAGAGAAAGAGTTTCTGAAAGACATAGAAAGAGTTTCTGAAAGAGTTTCTGAAAGACAGAGAAAGAGTTTCTGAAAGAGTTTCTGAAAGACATAGAAAGAGTTTCTGAAAGAGTTTCTGAAAGACAGAGAAAGAGTTTCTGAAAGACAGAGAATGAGTTTCTGAAAGAGTTTCTGAAAGACAGAGAAAGAGTTTCTGAAAGACAGAGAATGAGTTTCTGAAAGAGTTTCTGAAAGACAGAGAAAGAGTTTCTGAAAGAGTTTCTGAAAGACATAGAAAGAGTTTCTGAAAGAGTTTCTGAAAGACAGAGAAAGAGTTTCTGAAAGACAGAGAATGAGTTTCTGAAAGAGTTTCTGAAAGACATAGAAAGAGTTTCTGAAAGACATAGAAAGAGTTTCTGAAAGACATAGAAAGAGTTTCTGAAAGAGTTTCTGAAAGACATAGAAAGAGTTTCTGAAAGACATAGAAAGAGTTTCTGAAAGAGTTTCTGAAAGACAGAGAAAGAGTTTCTGAAAGACATAGAAAGAGTTTCTGAAAGAGTTTCTGAAAGACAGAGAAAGAGTTTCTGAAAGACAGAGAATGAGTTTCTGAAAGAGTTTCTGAAAGACAGAGAAAGAGTTTCTGAAAGACAGAGAATGAGTTTCTGAAAGAGTTTCTGAAAGACATAGAAAGAGTTTCTGAAAGAGTTTCTGAAAGACATAGAAAGAGTTTCTGAAAGACATAGAAAGAGTTTCTGAAAGACATAGAAAGAGTTTCTGAAAGAGTTTCTGAAAGACATAGAAAGAGTTTGTGAAAGACAGAGAAAGAGTTTCTGAAAGACAGAGAAAGAGTTTCTGAAAGACAGAGAAAGAGTGTCTGAAAGAGTTTCTGAAAGACAGAGAAAGAGTTTGTGAAAGACAGAGAAAGAGTTTCTGAAAGACATAGAAAGAGTTTCTGAAAGAGTTTCTGAAAGACAGAGAAAGAGTTTCTGAAAGACAGAGAAAGAGTTTCTGAAAGACAGAGAAAGAGTTTCTGAAAGAGTTTCTGAAAGACATAGAAAGAGTTTCTGAAAGACATAGAAAGAGTTTCTGAAAGACATAGAAAGAGTTTCTGAAAGACATAGAAAGAGTTTCTGAAAGACATAGAAAGAGTTTCTGAAAGACAGAGAATGAGTTTCTGAAAGAGTTTCTGAAAGACATAGAATGAGTTTCTGAAAGAGTTTCTGAAAGACAGAGAAAGAGTTTCTGAAAGACATAGAAAGATTCCGAAGACAGAAACGAACAAGCTTCTCAGTCTGATGTGTGTGTAACCTTGTCTCTGTGTGTGTGTGTCTCTCCCTGTGTGTGTGTAACCTTGTCTCTGTGTGTGTGTGTCTCTCCCTGTGTGTGTGTGTGGGGGTGTGTCTCTGTGTCTCCTAGCGGACCCTAGAGAGAGAGGTGAGTCAGTGCCAGGCGCTTGTCATCTGGACAGATTGTGACAGAGAGGGAGAGAACATCGGCTTTGAGGTGATAGACGTCTGCAAAGCAGGTACACACACACACACACACACACACACACACACTTGTGCACCTCTGGCTGGATAATGTGTGTTGTGATAGCAGTTGCCCCTCTCTCTGTGTTCCAGTCAAGCCCGGTGTGCAGGTGTTCCGTGCTCGGTTCTCTGAGATCACTCCCAACTCTATCAGGAGAGCATGTGACACGTTAACGGAACCAGACGGCAACGTCAGTGATGCTGTGGACGTCCGTCAGGAGCTGGACCTCAGGATAGGTAACACACACACTACACACACACTACACACTACACACACTATACACTACACACTACACACACTACACACTACACACACTACACACTACACACACTACACACACACTACACACTACACACACTACACACACTAACCAGACGGCAACAACAGTGATGCTGTGGACGTCCGTCAGGAGCTGGACCTCAGGATAGGTAACACACACTACACACCACACACTACACACACACACACACACACACACACACTACACACACTACACACACACTACACACTACAACTACACACTACACACACTACACACATCAACTAGATGTACACACTTAGTACACACACACTACACACACACACACACTACACACACTACACACACACACACACTACACACACACACACTACAAACACAACACACACTACACACTACACACACACACACACACACACACACACACACATCACACTACACACACACACACACACACACACACACACACTAGACACACACACACACACACACACACACACACACACACACACACACACACACACACACACACACACACTGACACACACTACACACACTACACACTACACACTACCTACACACGCACACTACACACACTACACAACTACACACACTACACACACACACTACCTACACACACACAACTACACACACACACACACAACTAGACACACACACACTAACACACTACACACACACACACACTACACACACACACTACACACTACACATTGACACACACTACACACACACACACTACATGTACACTGACACACTACACACATCAACTAGATGTACACACTACTTACACACACATACACACTACACACACACACACAAACACACTACACACACACACACTACACACACTAACCAGGCGGCAACGTCAGTGATGCTGTGGACGTCCGTCAGGAGCTGGACCTCAGGATAGGTAACACACACACACACCAAACACCACACACACACCCACTAGGGCTCTATAAAATCTACATCAACTAAATGTATTGACGTTAGTAGGGAATCAACTAGATGTATTGAACTTAGTAGGGAATCAACTAGATGTATTGACCTTAGTAGGGAATCAACTAGATGTATTGACCTTAGTAGGGAATCAACTAGATGTATTGACGTTAGTAGGGAATCAACTAGATGTATTGAACTTAGTAGGGAATCAACTAGATGTATTGACCTTAGTAGGGAATCAACTAGATGTATTGACGTTAGTAGGGAATCAACTAGATGTATTGACGTTAGTAGGGAATCAACTAGATGTATTGACGTTAGTAGGGAATCAACTAGATGTATTGAACTTAGTAGGGAATCAACTAGATGTATTGACCTTAGTAGGGAATCAACTAGATGTATTGACGTTAGTAGGGAATCAACTAGATGTATTGACGTTAGTAGGGAATCAACTAGATGTATTGACGTTAGTAGGGAATCAACTAGATGTATTGACGTTAGTAGGGAATCAACTAGATGTATTGACGTTAGTAGGGAATCAACTAGATGTATTGACGTTAGTAGGGAATCAACTAGATGTATTGACCTTAGTAGGGAATCAACTAGATGTATTGAACTTAGTAGGGAATCAACTACATGTATTGATCTTAGTAGGGAATCAACTAGATGTATTGACGTTAGTAGGGAATCAACTAGATGTATTGACGTTAGTAGGGAATCAACTAGATGTATTGACGTTAGTAGGGAATCAACTAGATGTATTGACGTTAGTAGGGAATCAACTAGATGTATTGACGTTAGTAGGGAATCAACTAGATGTATTGACCTTGGTAGGGAATCAACTAGATGTATTGACGTTAGTAGGGAATCAACTAGATGTATTGACGTTAGTAGGGAATCAACTAGATGTATTGAACTTGGTAGGGAATCATAATACATGAACAGAATTCATCAGTGATGGGTATTTCCTTGCAGCTTTCTGAAACAGGAATGTGAGTGTGTGTGTGTGTTTTTTGTGTGTGTGTGTGTGTGTTAGACAACCTGGTGTAGGCACACTTCCTGTAGCCGTTAGCAACATGATGCTAATGCTAACCTTCTTCCGATAGAGTTAAATGGGAACTACACAGTAGTCTATGGCTACATGGCAGAATATCGTCTTTTGTTATTTGCATCAATTTCGCAAACTCTGCAATCACATTATTGCTACAGAAACGTGGCTAACCTAACAGAAACGTGGCTAACCAAACAGAAACGTAGCTAACCAAACAGAAACGTGGCTAACCTAACAGAAACGTGGCTAACCTAACAGAAACGTGGCTAACAGAAACGTGGCTAACAGAAACGTGGCTAACCAAACAGAAACGTGGCTAACCAACAGAAACGTGGCTAACCAAACAGAAACGTAGCTAACAAACAGGCTAACAGAAACGTGGCTAAAACAGAAACGTGGCTAACCTAACAGAAACGTGGCTAACCAAACAGAAACGTGGCTAACCTAACAGAAACGTGGCTAACCAAACAGAAACGTGGCTAACCTAAAACGTGGCTAACCAAACAGAAACCTAACAGAAACGTGGCTAACCAAACAGAAACGTGGCTAACCAAACAGAAACGTGGCTAACCAAACAGAAACGTGGCTAACCAAACAGAAACGTGGCTAACCAAACGTGGCTAACCTAACAGAAACGTGGCTAACCTAACAGAAACGTGGCTAACCTAACCTAACAGAAACGTGGCTAACCTAACAGAAACGTGGAATGGGTAAACAGAAACGTGGCTAACCAAACAGAAACGTGGCTAACCAAACAGAAACGTAGCTAACCTAACAGAAACGTGGCTAACCAAACAGAAACATGGCTAACCTAACAGAAACGTAGCTAACCAAACAGAAACGTGGCTAACCAAACAGAAACGTGGCTAACCAAACAGAAACGTGGCTAACCAAACAGAAACGTGGCTAACCAAACAGAAACGTGGCTAACCAAACAGAAACGTGGCTAACCAAACAGAAACGTGGCTAACCAAAGAAACGTGGCTAACAGAAACGTGGCTAACCAAACAGAAACGTGGCTAACCTAACAGAAACGTGGCTAACCTAACAGAAACGTGGCTGACCTAACAGAAACGTGGCTAACCTAACAGAAACGTGGCTAACCTAACAGAAACGTGGCTAACCTAACAGAAACGTGGCTAACCTAACAGAAACGTGGCTAACCTAACAGAAACGTGGCTAACAGAAACGTGGCTAACCAAACAGAAACGTGGCTAACCTAACAGAAACGTGGCTAACCTAACAGAAACGTGGCTAACCAGAAACGTGGCTAACCAAACAGAAACGTGGCTAACCTAACAGAAACGTGGCTAACCTAACAGAAACGTGGCTAACCAAACAGAAACGTGGCTAACCAAACAGAAACGTGGCTAACCAAACAGAAACGTGGCTAACCTAACAGAAACGTGGCTAACCTAACAGAAACGTGGCTAACCTAACAGAAACGTGGCTAACCAAACAGAAACGTAACCTAACAGAAACGTGGCTAACCAAGAGAAACGTGGCTAACAGAAACGTGGCTAACCAAACAGAAACGTGGCTAACCAAACAGAAACGTAGCTAACCAAACAGAAACGTGGCTAACCAAACAGAAACGTAGCTAACCAAACAGAAACGTGGCTAACAGAAACGTGGCTAACCAAACAGAAACGTGGCTAACCAAACAGAAACGTGGCTAACCAAACAGAAACGTGGCTAACAGAAACGTGGCTAACCTAACAGAAACGTGGCTAACCAAACAGAAACGTAACCTAACCAAACAGAAACGTGGCTAACAGAAACGTGGCTAACCTAACAGAAACGTGGCTAACCTAACAGAAACGTGGCTAACAGAAACGTGGCTAACAGAAACGTGGCTAACCTAACAGAAACGTGGCTAACCTAACAGAAACGTAGCTAACCTAAACAGAAACGTGGCTAACAGAAACGTGGCTAACAGAAACGTGGCTAACCAAACAGAAACGTGGCTAACCAAACAGAAACGTGGCTAACCAAACAGAAACGTGGCTAACCTAACAGAAAACGTGGCTAACCAAACAAAACTAAACAGAAACGTGGCTAACCTAACAGAAACGTGGCTAACCTAACAGAAACGTGGCTAACCAGAAACAGCCAAACAGAAACGTGGCTAACAGAAACGTGGCTAACAGAAACGTAGCTAACCAACAGAAACGTGGCTAACAGAAACGTAGCTAACCAAACAGAAACGTGGCTAACAGAAACGTGGCTAACCAAACAGAAACGTGGCTAACCAAACAGAAACGTGGCTAACAGAAACGTGGCTAACCTAACAGAAACGTGGCTAACCTAACAGAAACGTGGCTAACCTAACAGAAACGACGGTCTCTTCCAGATGGGCACTTGCATTAAAGGGTAACTACACCCTGTTTCAAATATATATATACTGATGAAACAGTCAGTTCACACACAGCTATATACTGATGAAACAGTCAGTTCACACACAGCTATATACTGATGAAACAGTCAGATCACACAGCTATATACTGATGAAACAGTCAGTTCACACAGCTATATACTGATGAAACAGTCAGATCACACAGCTATATACTGATGAAACAGTCAGTTCACACAGCTATATACTGATGAAACAGTCAGTTCACACAGCTATATACTGATGAAACAGTCAGTTCACACAGCTATATACTGATGAAACAGTCAGTTCACACAGCTATATACTGATGAAACAGTCAGTTCACACAGCTATATACTGATTAAACAGTCAGATCACAGGTTGCTAGGCTCACGACTCAGAGTTGTCGACTTCCTCTCCTCGTGAACTTTCACCTTTCCTTCATTGAACTGATAACACAAGGCTGGTGAAAGCTCTGTCTTTTCTCCTCATCCCTCTCCTCATCCCTCTCCTCATCCCTCTCCTCTCTCCTCATCCCTCTCTCCTCATCCCTCTCCTCATCCCTCTCCTCTCTCCTCATCCCTCTCCTCTCTCCTCATCCCTCTCCTCATCCCTCTCTCCTCATCCTATCTCTCCTCATCCCTTCCTCTCCTCATCCCTCTCCTCTCTCCTCATCCCTCTCTCCTCATCCCTCTCCTCTCCCCTCATCCCTCTCTCCTCATCCCTCTCCTCATCCCTCATCCCTCTCTCATCCCTCTCCTCATCCCTCTCCTCATCCCTCTCCTCATCCCTCTCCTCATCCCTCTCCCTCATCCCTCTCCTCATCCCTCTCCTCTCCTCATCCCTCTCCTCTCTCCTCATCCCTCTCCTCATCCCTCTCCCTCATCCCTCTCCTCATCCTCTCTCCTCTCCTCATCCCTCTCCTCATCCTCATCCCTCATCCCTCTCTCTCATCCCTCTCCTCTCTCCTCATCCCTCCCCTCATCCCTCTCCTCATCCCTCTCCTCCCTCTCCCTCATCCCTCTCCTCTCCCTCATCCCTCTCTCCTCTCCTCATCCCTCTCTCCTCATCCCTCTCCTCATCCCTCTCCTCTCTCCTCATCCCTCTCCTCATCCCTCTCATCCCTCATCCCTCTCCTCATCCCTCCCTCCCTCTCCTCATCCCTCTCCTCTCCCTCATCCCTCTCCTCTCTCCTCATCCCTCTCCTCTCTCCTCATCCCTCTCCTCCCTCTCCTCATCCCTCTCTCCTCTCCTCATCCCTCTCTCCTCTCTCCTCATCCCTCCCTCTCCTTTCTCCTCATCCCTCTCCTCTCTCCTCATCCCTCTCTCTCTCTCCTCATCCCTCTCTCCTCTCTCCTCATCCCTCTCTCCTCTCTCCTCATCCCTCTCTCCTCTCTCCTCATCCCTCTCTCCTTTCTCCTCATCCCCCTCATCTCTCCAGGTGCATCGTTTACCAGGTTCCAGACACTCCGCCTCCAGAAGACCTTCCCTGCCTCGTTGGCCAATCAGCTGATCTCGTATGGCAGTTGTCAGTTCCCTACGCTGGGATTCGTTGTGGAACGTTTCAAATCCATCCAGGCATTTATACCGGAGACATTCTACAAGATCAGAGGTACACACACACACACACACACACACACACACACACACACACACACACACACACACACATATCAAAACAATTTTAGTAATAATTGTGGTTTGTGTGTGTGTGTGTGTTTGTGTGTGTGTGTGTGTGTGTGTGTGTGTGTGTGTGTGTGTGTGTGTGTCTGTGTGTCTGTGTGTGTGTGTGTGTGTGTGTGTGTGTGTGTGTGTCTGTGTGTGTGTGTGTGTGTGTGTGTGTGTGTGTGTGTGTGTGTGTGTGTGTGTGTGTGTGTGTGTGTGTGTGTGTGTGTGTGTGTGTGTGTGTGTGTGTGTGTGTGTGTGTGTGTGTGTGTGTGTGTGTGTGTGTGTGTGTGTGTGTGTGTGTCTGTGTGTGTGTGTGTGTGTGTGTGTGTGTGTGTGTGTCTGTGTGTGTGTGTGTGTGTGTGTGTGTGTGTGTGTCTGTGTGTGTGTGTGTGTCTGTGTGTGTGTGTGTGTGTGTGTGTGTGTGTGTCTGTGTGTCTGTGTGTGTGTGTGTGTGTGTGTGTGTGTGTGTGTGTCTGTGTGTGTGTGTGTGTGTGTGTGTGTGTGTGTGTGTGTCTGTGTGTGTGTGTGTGTCTGTGTGTGTGTGTGTGTGTGTGTGTGTGTGTGTGTGTGTGTGTGTGTGTGTGTGTGTGTGTGTGTGTGTCTGTGTGTGTGTGTGTGTGTGTGTGTGTGTGTGTGTGTGTGTGTGTGTGTGTGTGTGTGTGTGTGTGTGTGTGTGTGTCTGTGTGTGTGTGTGTGTCAGTCCTCCATGAGGTAGAGGAGGAATCAGTAGAGTTCAGCTGGAAGAGGAACAGACTGTTCAACCACACAGCCTGTCTAGTGATCTACCAGATCTGTCTGGAGGTAGGAGGGGTCTGTCTGTCTGTCTGTCTGTCTAGTGATCTACCAGATCTGTCTGGAGGTAGGAGGGGTGTCTGTCTGTCTAGTGATCTACCAGATCTGTATGGAGGTAGGAGGGGGTCTGTCTGTCTGTCTGTCTAGTGATCTACCAGATCTGTCTGGAGGTAGGAGGGGTGTCTGTCTGTCTAGTGATCTACCAGATCTGTCTGGAGGTAGGAGGGGTGTCTGTCTGTCTGTCTGGAGGTAGGAGGGGTGTCTGTCTGTCTGTCTGTCTAGTGATCTACCAGATCTGTCTGGAGGTAGGAGGGGTCTGTCTGTGTCTGTCTAGTGATCTACCAGATCTGTCTGGAGGTAGGAGGGGTGTCTGTCTGTCTGTCTGTAGTGATCTACTGATCTGTCTGGAGGTAGGAGGGGTGTCTGTCTGTCTGTCTGTCTAGTGATCTACCAGATCTGTCTGGAGGTAGGAGGGGGTCTGTCTGTCTGTCTGTCTAGTGATCTACCAGATCTGTCTGGAGGTAGGAGGGGTGTCTGTCTGTCTAGTCTGATCTGTCTGGATCTGTCTGGTCTAGTGATCTACCAGATCTGTCTGGAGGTAGGGGGTGTCTGTCTGTCTGATCTACCAGATCTGTCTGTCTGTGAGTGATCTACCAGATCTGTCTGGAGGTAGGAGGGGTGTCTGTCTGTCTGTCTGTCTAGTGATCTACCAGATCTGTCTGGAGGTAGGAGGGGTGTCTGTCTGTCTAGTGATCTACCAGATCTGTCTGGAGGTAGGAGGGGTCTGTCTGTCTGTCTGTCTAGTGATCTACCAGATCTGTCTGGAGGTAGGAGGGGTGTCTGTCTGTGTCTAGTGATCTACCAGATCTGTCTGGAGGTAGGAGGGGTGTCTGTCTGTCTGTCTAGTGATCTACCAGATCTGTCTGGAGGTAGGAGGGGTGTCTGTCTGTCTGTCTGTCTGTCTAGTGATCTACCAGATCTGTCTGGAGGTAGGAGGGGTGTCTGTCTGTCTGTGTCTAGTGATCTACCAGATCTGTCTGGAGGTAGGAGGGGTGTCTGTCTGTCTGCCTGTCTAGTGATCTACCAGATCTGTCTGGAGGTAGGAGGGGTGTCTGTCTGTCTGTCTGTCTAGTGATCTACCAGATCTGTCTGGAGGTAGGAGGGGTGTCTGTCTGTCTGTCTAGTGATCTACCAGATCTGTCTGGAGGTAGGAGGGGTGTCTGTCTGTCTGGAGGTAGGAGGGGTGTCTGTCTGTCTGTCTAGTGATCTACCAGATCTGTCTGGAGGTAGGAGGGGTGTCTGTCTGTCTAGTGATCTACCTGATCTGTCTGGAGGTAGGAGGGGTGTCTGTCTGTCTGTCTGTCTAGTGATCTACCAGATCTGTCTGGAGGTAGGAGGAGGGGTGTCTGTCTGTCTGTCTGTCTAGTGATCTACCAGATCTGTGGGAGGTAGGAGGGGTGTCTGTCTGCCTGTCTAGTGATCTACCAGATCTGTCTGGAGGTAGGAGGGGGTCTGTCTGTCTGTCTGTCTAGTGATCTACCAGATCTGTCTGGAGGTAGGAGGGGTGTCTGTCTGTCTGTCTGTCTGTGATCTACCAGATCTGTCTGGAGGTAGGAGGGGTGTCTGTCTGTCTAGTGATCTACCAGATCTGTCTGGAGGTAGGAGGGGTGTCTGTCTGTCTGTCTGTCTAGTGATCTACCAGATCTGTCTGGAGGTAGGAGGGGTGTCTGTCTGTCTGTCTGTCTAGTGATCTACCAGATCTGTCTGGAGGTAGGAGGGGTGTCTGTGTCTGTCTGTCTAGTGATCTACCAGATCTGTCTGGAGGTAGGAGGGGTGTCTGTCTGTCTGTCTGTCTAGTGATCTACCAGATCTGTCTGGAGGTAGGAGGGGTGTCTGTCTGTCTGTCTAGTGATCTACCAGATCTGTCTGGAGGTAGGAGGGGTGTCTGTCTGTCTGGAGGTAGGAGGGGGTCTGTCTGTCTAGTGATCTACCAGATCTGTCTGGAGGTAGGAGGGGTGTCTGTCTGTCTGTCTGTCTGTCTGTGATCTACCAGATCTGTCTGGAGGTAGGAGGGGGTCTGTCTGTCTGTCTGTGATCTACCAGATCTGTCTGGAGGTAGGAGGGGTGTCTGTCTGTCTAGTGATCTACCAGATCTGTCTGGAGGTAGGAGGGGTGTCTGTCTGTCTGTCTGTCTAGTGATCTACCAGATCTGTCTGGAGGTAGGAGGGGTGTCTGTCTGCCTGTCTAGTGATCTACCAGATCTGTCTGGAGGTAGGAGGGGTGTCTGTCTGTCTGTCTGGAGGTAGGAGGGGGTCTGTCTGTCTGTCTAGTGATCTACCAGATCTGTCTGGAGGTAGGAGGGGTGTCTGTCTGTCTAGTGATCTACCAGATCTGTCTGGAGGTAGGAGGGGGTCTGTCTGTCTGTCTAGTGATCTACCAGATCTGTCTGGAGGTAGGAGGGGTGTCTGTCTGTCTAGTGATCTACCAGATCTGTCTGGAGGTAGGAGGGGTGTCTGTCTGTCTAGTGATCTACCAGATCTGTCTGGAGGTAGGAGGGGTGTCTGTCTGTCTGTGAGGTCTGTCTGGAGGAGGGGGGTGTCTGTCTGTCTGTCTGTGATCTACCAGATCTGTCTGGAGGTAGGAGGGGTGTCTGTCTGTCTGGAGGTAGGAGGGGGTCTGTCTGTCTAGTGATCTACCAGATCTGTCTGGAGGTAGGAGGGGTGTCTGTCTGTCTAGTGATCTACCAGATCTGTCTGGAGGTAGGAGGGGGTCTGTCTGTCTGTCTGGAGTGATCTACCAGATCTGTCTGGAGGTAGGAGGGGGTGTCTGTCTGTCTGTCTAGTGATCTACCAGATCTGTCTGGAGGTAGGAGGGGTGTCTGTCTGTCTGTGATCTACCAGATCTGTCTGGAGGTAGGAGGGGTGTCTGTCTGTCTGTCTGTCTGTAGGTAGGGGTGTCTGTCTGTCTGTCTGGAGGTAGGAGGGGTGTCTGTCTGTCTGTCTGTCTAGTGATCTACCAGATCTGTCTGGAGGTAGGAGGGGTGGGTCTGTCTGTCTGTCTAGTGATCTACCAGATCTGTCTGGAGGTAGGAGGGGTGTCTGTCTGTCTGCCTGTCTAGTGATCTACCAGATCTGTCTGGAGGTAGGAGGGGTGTCTGTCTGTCTGTGATCTACCAGATCTGTCTGGAGGTAGGAGGGGTGTCTGTCTGTGTCTGTCTAGTGATCTACCAGATCTGTCTGGAGGTAGGAGGGGTGTCTGTCTGTCTAGTGATCTGTCCAGATCTGTCTGGAGGTAGGAGGGGTGTCTGTCTGTCTGTCTGTCTAGTGATCTACCAGATCTGTCTGGAGGTAGGAGGGGTGTCTGTCTGCCTGTCTGTCTGTGATCTACCAGATCTGTCTGGAGGTAGGAGGGGTGTCTGTCTGTCTAGTGATCTACCAGATCTGTCTGGAGGTAGGAGGGGTGTCTGTCTGTCTAGTGATCTACCAGATCTGTCTGGAGGTAGGAGGGGTGTCTGTCTGTCTGTCTGTCTAGTGATCTACCAGATCTGTCTGGAGGTAGGAGGGGTGTCTGTCTGTCTGTGATCTACCTGTCTGATCTGTCTGGAGGTAGGAGGGGTGTCTGTCTGTCTGTGTGGAGGTAGGAGGGGTGTCTGTCTGTCTGTCTAGTGATCTACCAGATCTGTCTGGAGGTAGGAGGGGTGTCTGTCTGTCTAGTGATCTACCAGATCTGTCTGGAGGTAGGAGGGGTGTCTGTCTGTCTAGTGATCTACCAGATCTGTCTGGAGGTAGGAGGGGTGTCTGTCTGTCTGTCTAGTGATCTACCAGATCTGTCTGGAGGTAGGAGGGGTGTCTGTCTGTCTGTCTAGTGATCTACCAGATCTGTCTGGAGGTAGGAGGGGTGTCTGTCTGTCTAGTGATCTACCAGATCTGTCTGGAGGTAGGAGGGGTGTCTGCCTGTCTGTCTGTGATCTACCAGATCTGTCTGGAGGTAGGAGGGGTGTCTGTCTGTCTGTCTGTCTAGTGATCTACCAGATCTGTCTGGAGGTAGGAGGGGTGTCTGTCTGTCTGTGATCTACCAGATCTGTCTGGAGGTAGGAGGGGTGTCTGTCTGTCTGTCTAGTGATCTACCAGATCTGTCTGGAGGTAGGAGGGGTGTCTGTCTGTCTGTCTGTCTAGTGATCTACCAGATCTGTCTGGAGGAGGTAGGAGGGGTGTCTGTCTGTCTGTCTAGTGATCTACCAGATCTGTCTGGAGGTAGGAGGGGTGTCTGTCTGTCTGTCTGATCTACCAGATCTGTCTGGAGGTAGGAGGGGTGTCTGTCTGTCTGTCTGTCTAGTGATCTACCAGATCTGTCTGGAGAGGTAGGAGGGGTGTCTGTCTGTCTGTCTGTCTAGTGATCTACCAGATCTGTCTGGAGGTAGGAGGGGTGTCTGTCTGTCTGTCTGTCTAGTGATCTACCAGATCTGTCTGGAGGTAGGAGGGGTGTCTGTCTGTCTGTCTGTCTAGTGATCTACCAGATCTGTCTGGAGGTAGGAGGGGTGTCTGTCTGTCTAGTGATCTACCAGATCTGTCTGGAGGTAGGAGGGGTGTCTGTCTGTCTGTCTGTCTAGTGATCTACCAGATCTGTCTGGAGGTAGGAGGGGTGTCTGTCTGTCTGTCTGTCTAGTGATCTACCAGATCTGTCTGGAGGTAGGAGGGGTGTCTGTCCTGTCTAGTGATCTACCAGATCTGTGTGGAGGTAGGAGGGGGTCTGTCTGTCTGTCTGTCTAGTGATCTACCAGATCTGTCTGGAGGTAGGAGGGGGTCTGTCTGTCTAGTGATCTACCAGATCTGTCTGGAGGTAGGAGGGGTGTCTGTCTGTCTAGTGATCTACCAGATCTGTGTGGAGGTAGGAGGGGTGTCTGTCTGTCTGTCTGTCTAGTGATCTACCAGATCTGTATGGAGGTAGGAGGGGTGTCTGTCTGTCTGTCTAGTGATCTACCAGATCTGTCTGGAGGTAGGAGGGGTGTCTGTCTGTCTGTCTGTCTAGTGATCTACCAGATCTGTCTGGAGGTAGGAGGGGTGTCTGTCTGTCTAGTGATCTACCAGATCTGTCTGGAGGTAGGAGGGGTGTCTGTCTGTCTGTCTGTCTAGTGATCTACCAGATCTGTCTGGAGGTAGGAGGGGTGTCTGTCTGTCTAGTGATCTACCAGATCTGTCTGGAGGTAGGAGGGGTGTCTGTCTGTCTAGTGATCTACCAGATCTGTGTGGAGGTAGGAGGGGTGTCTGTCTGTCTGTCTGTGATCTACCAGATCTGTCTGGAGGTAGGAGGGGTGTCTGTCTGTCTGTCTGTCTAGTGATCTACCAGATCTGTCTGGAGGTAGGAGGGGTGTCTGTCTGTCTGGAGGTAGGAGGGGGTCTGTCTGTCTAGTGATCTACCAGATCTGTCTGGAGGTAGGAGGGGTGTCTGTCTGTCTGTGATCTACCAGATCTGTCTGGAGGTAGGAGGGGGTCTGTCTGTCTAGTGATCTACCAGATCTGTCTGGAGGTAGGAGGGGTGTCTGTCTGTCTAGTGATCTACCAGATCTGTCTGGAGGTAGGAGGGGTGTCTGTCTGTGATCTACCAGATCTGTCTGGAGGTAGGAGGGGTGTCTGTCTGTCTGGAGGTAGGAGGGGTGTCTGCCTGTCTGTCTGTGATCTACCAGATCTGTCTGGAGGTAGGAGGGGTGTCTGTCTGTCTGGAGGTAGGAGGGGGTCTGTCTGTCTAGTGATCTACCAGATCTGTCTGGAGGTAGGAGGGGTGTCTGTCTGTCTGTGATCTACCAGATCTGTCTGGAGGTAGGAGGGGGTCTGTCTGTCTAGTGATCTACCAGATCTGTCTGGAGGTAGGAGGGGTGTCTGTCTGTCTGTGATCTACCAGATCTGTGTGGAGGTAGGAGGGGTGTCTGTCTGTCTAGTGATCTACCAGATCTGTCTGGAGGTAGGAGGGGTGTCTGTCTGTCTGTCTAGGAGGTAGGAGGGGTGTCTGTCTGTCTGTCTGGAGGTAGGAGGGGTGTCTGTCTGTCTGTCTGTCTAGTGATCTACCAGATCTGTCTGGAGGTAGGAGGGGTGTCTGCCTGTGTCTAGTGATCTACCAGATCTGTCTGGAGGTAGGAGGGGTGTCTGTCTGTCTGCCTGTCTAGTGATCTACCAGATCTGTCTGGAGGTAGGAGGGGTGTCTGTCTGTCTAGTGATCTACCAGATCTGTCTGGAGGTAGGAGGGGGTCTGTCTGTCTAGTGATCTACCAGATCTGTCTGGAGGTAGGAGGGGTGTCTGTCTGTCTAGTGATCTACCAGATCTGTCTGGAGGTAGGAGGGTGTCTGTCTGTCTGTCTGTCTAGTGATCTACCAGATCTGTCTGGAGGTAGGAGGGGTGTCTGTCTGTCTGTCTAGTGATCTACCAGATCTGTCTGGAGGTAGGAGGGGTGTCTGTCTGCCTGTCTAGTGATCTACCAGATCTGTCTGGAGGTAGGAGGGGTGTCTGTCTGTCTAGTGATCTACCAGATCTGTCTGGAGGTAGGAGGGGTGTCTGTCTGTCTAGTGATCTACCAGATCTGTCTGGAGGTAGGAGGGGTGTCTGTCTGTCTGTCTGGAGGTAGGAGGGGTGTCTGTCTGTCTGTCTGATCTACCAGATCTGTCTGGAGGTAGGAGGGGTGTCTGTCTGTCTGTCTGGAGGTAGGAGGGGTGTCTGTCTGTCTGTCTGGAGGTAGGAGGGGTGTCTGTCTGTCTGTCTGTCTAGTGATCTACCAGATCTGTCTGGAGGTAGGAGGGGTGTCTGTCTGTCTAGTGATCTACCAGATCTGTCTGGAGGTAGGAGGGTCTGTGTCTGCCTGTCTAGTGATCTACCAGATCTGTCTGGAGGTAGGAGGGGTGTCTGCCTGTCTGTCTGTCTAGTGATCTACCAGATCTGTCTGGAGGTAGGAGGGGTGTCTGTCTGTCTGTGATCTACCAGATCTGTCTGGAGGTAGGAGGGGTGTCTGTCTGTCTGTCTAGTGATCTACCAGATCTGTCTGGAGGTAGGAGGGGTGTCTGTCTGTCTGTCTGTCTAGTGATCTACCAGATCTGTCTGGAGGTAGGAGGGGTGTCTGTCTGTCTGGAGATCTGGAGGGGTCTCTGTCTGTCTGGAGGTAGGAGGGGTGTCTGTCTGTCTGTCTGTCTAGTGATCTACCAGATCTGTCTGGAGGTAGGAGGGGGGTCTGTCTGTCTGTGATCTACCAGATCTGTCTGGAGGTAGGAGGGGTGTCTGTCTGTCTAGTGATCTACCAGATCTGTCTGGAGGTAGGAGGGGGTCTGTCTGTGTCTAGTGATCTACCAGATCTGTCTGGAGGTAGGAGGGGTGTCTGTCTGTCTAGTGATCTACCAGATCTGTCTGGAGGTAGGAGGGGTGTCTGTCTGTCTAGTGATCTACCAGATCTGTCTGGAGGTAGGAGGGGTGTCTGTCTGTCTGGAGATAGGAGGGGTGTCTGTCTGTCTGGAGGTAGGAGGGGTGTCTGTCTGTCTGTCTGTCTAGTGATCTACCAGATCTGTCTGGAGGTAGGAGGGGTGTCTGTCTGTCTAGTGATCTACCAGATCTGTCTGGAGGTAGGAGGGGTGTCTGTCTGTCTGTCTAGTGATCTACCAGATCTGTCTGGAGGTAGGAGGGGTGTCTGTCTGTCTGGAGGTAGGAGGGGTGTCTGTCTGTCTGTCTGTCTAGTGATCTACCAGATCTGTCTGGAGGTAGGAGGGGTGTCTGTCTGTCTGTCTGTCTAGTGATCTACCAGATCTGTCTGGAGGTAGGAGGGGTGTCTGTCTGTCTGTCTAGTGATCTACCAGATCTGTCTGGAGGTAGGAGGGGTGTCTGTCTGTCTGCCTGTCTAGTGATCTACCAGATCTGTCTGGAGGTAGGAGGGGTGTCTGTCTGTCTGTCTGTCTGTCTAGTGATCTACCAGATCTGTCTGGAGGTAGGAGGGGTGTCTGTCTGTCTGTCTGTCTGTCTAGTGATCTACCAGATCTGTCTGGAGGTAGGAGGGGGTCTGTCTGTCTGGAGGTAGGAGGGGGTCTGTCTGTCTGTCTGTCTAGTGATCTACCAGATCTGTCTGGAGGTAGGAGGGGTGTCTGTCTGTCTGTCTAGTGATCTACCAGATCTGTCTGGAGGTAGGAGGGGTGTCTGTCTGCCTGTCTAGTGATCTACCAGATCTGTCTGGAGGTAGGAGGGGTGTCTGTCTGTCTGTCTGTCTGTCTGTCTAGTGATCTACCAGATCTGTCTGGAGGTAGGAGGGGTGTCTGTCTGTCTGCCTGTCTAGTGATCTACCAGATCTGTCTGGAGGTAGGAGGGGTGTCTGTCTGTCTGGAGGTAGGAGGGGTGTCTGTCTGGAGGTAGGAGGGGTGTGTCTGCCTGTCTAGTGATCTACCAGATCTGTGTGGAGGTAGGAGGGGGTCTGTCTGTCTTGAGGTAGGAGGGGTGTCTGCCTGTCTAGTGATCTACCAGATCTGTCTGGAGGTAGGAGGGGGTCTGTCTGTCTGTCTGGAGGTAGGAGGGGTGTCTGCCTGTCTAGTGATCTACCAGATCTGTGTGGAGGTAGGAGGGGTGTCTGTCTGTCTGCCTGTCTAGTGATCTACCAGATCTGTCTGGAGGTAGGAGGGGTGTCTGTCTGTCTGTCTGTCTAGTGATCTACCAGATCTGTCTGGAGGTAGGAGGGGTGTCTGTCTGTCTGCCTGTCTAGTGATCTACCAGATCTGTCTGGAGGTAGGAGGGGTGTCTGTCTGTCTGTCTGTCTAGTGATCTACCAGATCTGTCTGGAGGTAGGAGGGGTGTCTGTCTGTCTGCCTGTCTAGTGATCTTCCAGATCTGTCTGGAGGTAGGAGGGGTGTCTGTCTGTCTGGAGGTAGGAGGGTGTCTGTCTGGAGGTAGGAGGGGTGTCTGCCTGTCTAGTGATCTACCAGATCTGTGTGGAGGTAGGAGGGGGTCTGTCTGTCTGGAGGTAGGAGGGGTGTCTGCCTGTCTAGTGATCTACCAGATCTGTCTGGAGGTAGGAGGGGGTCTGTCTGTCTGGAGGTAGGAGGGGGGGTGTCTGCCTGTCTGTCTGTCTAGTGATCTACCAGATCTGTGTGGAGGTAGGAGGGGTGTCTGTCTGTCTGCCTGTCTAGTGATCTACCAGATCTGTCTGGAGGTAGGAGGGGTGTCTGTCTGGAGGTAGGAGGGGGGTCTGTCTGTATGGAGGTAGGAGGGGTGTCTGCCTGTCTAGTGATCTACCAGATCTGTGTGGAGGTAGGAGGGGTGTCTGTCTGTCTGCCTGTCTAGTGATCTACCAGATCTGTGTGGAGGTAGGAGGGGTGTCTGTCTGTGTGTCTAGTGATCTACCAGATCTGTCTGGAGGTAGGAGGGGTGTCTGCCTGTGTCTAGTGATCTACCAGATCTGTCTGGAGGTAGGAGGGGTGTCTGCCTGTCTAGTGATCTACCAGATCTGTCTGGAGGTAGGAGGGGTGTCTGTCTGTCTGTCTGTCTGTATGGAGGTAGGAGGGGTGTCTGTCTGTCTGCCTGTCTAGTGATCTACCAGATCTGTCTGGAGGTAGGAGGGGTGTCTGTCTGTCTGTCTGTCTGTATGGAGGTAGGAGGGGGTCTGTCTGTCTGTCTGCATGGAGGTAGGAGGGGTGTCTGTCTGTCTGCATGGAGGTAGGAGGGGGTCTGTCTGTCTGCCTGTCTAGTGATCTACCAGATCTGTATGGAGGTAGGAGGGGTGTCTGTCTGTCTGCCTGTCTAGTGATCTACCAGATCTGTATGGAGGTAGGAGGGGTGTCTGTCTGTCTGTCTGCATGGAGGTAGGAGGGGTGTCTGTCTGTCTGTCTGTCTGTCTGCCTGTCTAGTGATCTACCAGATCTGTATGGAGGTAGGAGGGGTCTGTCTGTCTGTCTGTCTAGTGATCTACCAGATCTGTATGGAGGTAGGAGGGGTGTCTGTCTGTCTGCCTGTCTAGTGATCTACCAGATCTGTATGGAGGTAGGAGGGGTGTCTGTCTGTCTGTCTGCATGGAGATTTTTGAATATGTTACTGACTCTATTAAATACTAATCTTAACTGTTACGGTGATGATGATGTAATGACCTGAATTCCTAGGATCCCATAGCAACCGTCACCTCGGTAACCAGTAAACCCAAAAGCAAGTGGAGGCCGCTGCCCCTGGACACAGTGGTGAGGACACATGCCACGTATATATATATACACACACTCACTTTCTGTCTATTGACCAATGGTCTGCCTGTGTTGTTGTCTGGTCCAATAGGAAATGGAGAAGCTGGTTTCCAGGAAGTTGAGAATCGGCGCCAAAGAGACCATGAAAATCGCTGAGAAACTATACACACAGGGGTAAGGGTTTTCCCTAGTCCCTACTCCTTAAACCCTAGTCCCTACTCCCTAAACCTTAGACCCTACTCCCTAAACCCTAGTCCCTACCTAGACCCTACTCCCTAAACCTTAAACCCCAACTCCCTAAACCCAAGTCCCTACTCCCTAAACCTTAGACCCAAAACCCTAATCCCTAAACCCTAAACCCTACTCCCTAAACCTTAGACCCTAAACCCTACTCCCTAAACCTTAGACCCTAAACCCTAGTCCCTACTCCCTAAACCTTAGACCCTAAACCTTAGACCCTACTCCCTAAACCTTAGACCCTAAACCTTAGACCCTAAACTTAGTCCCTACTCCCTAAACCTGAGACCCTAAACCCTGGTCCCTACTCCCTAAACCTGAGACCCTAAACCCTACTCCATAAACCTTAGACACTAAACCCTATTCCCTACTCCCTAAATCTTAGACCCTAAACCCTACTCACTAAACCTTAGACCCTAAACCCTAGTCCCTACTCCCTAAACCCTAGTCCCTACTCCCTAAATCTTAGTCCCTACTCCCTAAACCTTAGACCCTACTCCCTAAAACCTAGTCCCTACCTAGTCCCTACTCCCTAAACCTTAAACCCTACTCCCTAAACCCAAGTCCCTACTCCCTAAACCTTAGACCCAAAACCCTACTCCCTAAACCTTAGACCCTAAACCCTAGTCCCTACTCCCTAAACCTTAGACCCTAAACCCTACTCCCTAAACCTTAGTCCCTACTCCCTAAACCTTAGACCCTAAACCCTGGTCCCTACTCCCTAAACCTGAGACCCTAAACCTTAGACACTAAACCCTAGTTCCTACTCCTTAAATCTTAGACCCTAAACCCTACTCACTAAACCATAAACCTTAGACCCTAAACCCTAGTCCCTTCTCCCTAAACCTTAGACCCTAAACCCTAGTCCCTAAACCCTAGTCCCTACTCCCTAAATCTTAGACCCTACTCCCTAAACCTTAGACCCTAAACCCTATGCCCTACTCCCTAAACCTTTGACCCTAAACCCTAGTCCCTACTCCCTAAACCCTCGTCCCTACTCCCTAAACCTTAGACCCTAAACCCTAGTCCCTACTCCCTAAACCTTTGACCCTAAACCCTAGTCCCTAAACCCTAGTCCCTACTCCCTAAACCCTCGTCCCTACTCCCTAAACCTTAGACCCTAAACCCTAGTCCCTACTCCCTAAACCTTTGACCCTAAACCCTAGTCCCTAAACCCTAGTCCCTACTCCCTAAACCTTAGACCCTAAACCCTAGTCCCTACTCCCTAAACCTTAGACCCTAAACCCTATGCCCTACTCCCTAAACCTTAGACCCAAAACCCTACTCCCTAAAACCTTAGACCCTAAACCCTAGTCCCTACTCCCTAAAACCTAGACCCTACTCACTACACACAGGGGTGAGGGTTTTCCCTAGACCCTAAACCCTACTCCCTACACCCTAGACCCTACTCCCTAGACCCTACTCCCTAGACCCTACTCCCTAGACCCTACTCGCTAAATCCTACTCGCTAGATCCTACTCCCTAGACCCTACTTCCAAGATCCTACGTCCAAGACCCTACTACCTAGACCCTACTCCCTAGACCCTACTCCCTAGACCCTACTCCCTAGATCCTACTCCCTAGACCATACTCCCTAAACTCTAGACCTTAAGCCCTATTCACTACACAAGTCTGGAGGACATTAGTGTCGCAGGTCTGGAGGACGTTAGTGTCGCAGGTCTGGGGGACGTTAGTGGAGGACGTTAGTGTCGCAGGTCTGGAGGACGTTAGTGTCGCAGGTCTGGAGGACGTTAGTGGAGGACGTTAGTGGAGGACGTTAGTGTCGCAGGTCTGGAGGACGTCAGTGTCGCAGGTCTGGAAGACGTCAGTGTCGCAGGTCTGGAGGACGTTAGTGTCGCAGGTCTGGAGGACGTTAGTGTCGCAGGTCTGGAGGACGTTAGTGTCGCAGGTCTGGAGGACGTTAGTGTCGCAGGTCTGGAGGACGTTAGTGGAGGACGTTAGTGTCGCAGGTCTGGAGGACGTTAGTGGAGGACGTTAGTGTCGCAGGTCTGGAGGACGTTAGTGGAGGACGTTAGTGTCGCAGGTCTGGAGGACGTTAGTGTCGCAGGTCTGGAGGGCGTTAGTGTCGCAGGTCTGGAGGACGTTAGTGGAGGACGTTAGTGTCGCAGGTCTGGAGGACGTTAGTGGAGGACGTTAGTGTCGCAGGTCTGGAGGACGTTAGTGGAGGACGTTAGTGGAGGACGTTAGTGTCGCAGGTCTGGAGGACGTCAGTGTCGCAGGTCTGGAAGACGTCAGTGTCGCAGGTCTGGAGGACGTTAGTGTCGCAGGTCTGGAGGACGTTAGTGTCGCAGGTCTGGAGGACGTTAGTGTCGCAGGTCTGGAGGACGTTAGTGTCGCAGGTCTGGAGGGCGTTAGTGTCGCAGGTCTGGAGGACGTTAGTGTCGCAGGTCTGGAGGACGTTAGTGGAGGGCGTTAGTGTCGCAGGTCTGGAGGACGTTAGTGGAGGACGTTAGTGTCGCAGGTCTGGAGGACGTTAGTGGAGGACGTTAGTGTCGCAGGTCTGGAGGGCGTTAGTGGAGGACGTCAGTGGAGGACGTTAGTGTCGCAGGTCTGGAGGACGTTAGTGGAGGACGCCAGTGGAGGACGTTAGTGTCGCAGGTCTGGAGGGCGTTAGTGGAGGGCGTTAGTGTCGCAGGTCTGGAGGACGTTAGTGGAGGACGTTAGTGTCGCAGGTCTGGAGGACGTTAGTGGAGGGCGTTAGTGGAGGACGTTAGTGTCGCAGGTCTGGAGGACGTTAGTGTCGCAGGTCTGGAGGACGTTAGTGGAGGGCGTTAGTGTCGCAGGTCTGGAGGACGTTAGTGGAGGACGTTAGTGTCGCAGGTCTGGAGGACGTTAGTGTCGCAGGTCTGGAGGACGTTAGTGGAGGGCGTTAGTGTCGCAGGTCTGGAGGACGTTAGTGGAGGACGTTAGTGTCGCAGGTCTGGAGGACGTTAGTGTCGCAGGTCTGGAGGACGTTAGTGGAGGACGTTAGTGTCGCAGGTCTGGAGGACGTTAGTGGAGGACGTTAGTGTCGCAGGTCTGGAGGACGTTAGTGGAGGATAGTGCATTTGAATGGGAGAGCTGGCATTCAGCGCTGGTACTCTGGTAAGCTACTGCCACTTGGTCAGTTCCCCAGGCTATTAATCATCTTTCTGTTAACAAGTTCCCCAGGCTTTTAATCATCTTTGTTAACAAGTTCCCCAGGCTTTTATTAATCTTTCTGTTAACAAGTTCCCCAGGCTTTTGGGAACTAGGAGAGTGAAACCTGGGTGTCCCAGGATGCCTGTGAAGGCCCCCCTCATCAGTTGTAGAGGTGTGTGGTAATATTTTCATCTCTGTGTGTTTAGGTTAATCAGTTATCCGCGTACAGAGACCAACCTGTTTCCTAAGGACCTGGCCCTGGGCCCCTTGGTGGAGCATCAGACACACAGCCCCTCCTGGGGGGCCTTCGCTAGGGGGGTGATGGAGCAGCCAGGGGGACCCAACCCACGGCAGGGCACCAAGACAGATCAGGCTCACCCCCCTATACACCCCATTAAGTACACCAACACACTACAGGTATATATATATATATACACCAAGTACACCAACACACTACAGGTATATATATATATATATACATACAGTGCCTTGCGAAAGTATTCGGCCCCCTTGAACTTTGCGACCTTTTGCCACATTTCAGGCTTCAAACATAAAGATATAAAACTGTATTTTTTTGTGAAGAATCAACAACAAGTGGGACACAATCATGAAGTGGAACAACATTTATTGGATATTTCAAACTTTTTTAACAAATCAAAAACTGAAAAATTGGGCGTGCAAAATTATTCAGCCCCCTTAAGTTAATACTTTGTAGCGCCACCTTTTGCTGCGATTACAGCTGTAAGTCGCTTGGGCTATGTCTCTATCAGTTTTGCACATCGAGAGACTGAAATTTTTTCCCATTCCTCCTTGCAAAACAGCTCGAGCTCAGTGAGGTTGGACGGAGATCATTTGTGAACAGCAGTTTTCAGTTCTTTCCACAGATTCTCGATTGGTTTCAGGTCTGGACTTTGACTTGGCCATTCTAACACCTGGATATGTTTATTTTTGAACCATTCCATTGTAGATTTTGCTTTATGTTTTGGAACATTGTCTTGTTGGAAGACAAATCTCCGTCCCAGTCTCAGGTCTTTTGCAGACTCCATCAGGTTTTCTTCCAGAATGGTCCTGTATTTGGCTCCATCCATCTTCCCATCAATTTGAACCATCTTCCCTGTCCCTGCTGAAGAAAAGCAGGCCCAAACCATGATGCTGCCACCACCATGTTTGACAGTGGGGATGGTGTGTTCAGGGTGATGAGCTGTGTTGCTTTTACGCCAAACATAACATTTTTCATTGTTGCCAAAAAGTTCAATTTTGGTTTCATCTGACCAGAGCACCTTCTTCCACATGTTTGGTGTGTCTCCCAGGTGGCTTGTGGCAAACTTTAAACAACACTTTTTATGGATATCTTTAAGAAATGGCTTTCTTCTTGCCACTCTTCCGTAAAGGCCATATTTGTGCAATATACGACTGATTGTTGTCCTATGGACAGAGTCTCCCACCTCAGCTGTAGATCTCTGCAGTTCATCCAGAGTGATCATGGGCCTCTTGGCTGCATCTCTGATCAGTCTTCTCCTTGTATGAGCTGAAAGTTTAGAGGGACGGCCAGGTCTTGGTAGATTTGCAGTGGTCTGATACTCCTTCCATTTCAATATTATCGCTTGCACAGTGCTCCTTGGGATGTTTAAAGCTTGGGAAATCTTTTTGTATCCAAATCCGGCTTTAAACTTCTTCACAACAGTATCTCGGACCTGCCTGGTGTGTTCCTTGTTCTTCATGATGCTCTCTGCGCTTTTAACGGACCTCTGAGACTATCACAGTGCAGGTGCCTTTATACGGAGACTTGATTACACACAGGTGGATTGTATTTATCATCATTAGTCATTTAGGTCAACATTGGATCATTCAGGGATCCTCACTGAACTTCTGGAGAGAGTTTGCTGCACTGAAAGTAAAGGGGCTGAATAATTTTGCACGCCCAATTTTTCAGTTTTTGATTTGTTAAAAAAGTTTGAAATATCCAATAAATGACGTTCCACTTCATGATTGTGTCCCACTTGTTGTTGATTCTTCACAAAAAAATACAGTTTTATATCTTTATGTTTGAAGCCTGAAATGTGGCAAAAGGTCGCAAAGTTCAAGGGGGCCGAATACTTTCGCAAGGCACTGTATACACCAAGTACACCAACACACTACAGGTATATATATACATACACTCAATTAGTATTTGGTAGCATTGCCTTTAAATTGTTTAACTTGGGTCAAATGTTTTGGGTATCCTTCCACAAGCTTCCCACAATAAGTTGGGTGAATTTTGGCCCATTCCTCCTGACAGAGCTGGTGTAACTGAGTCAGGTTTGTAGGCCTGCTTGCTCGCTCACGCTTTTTCAGTTCTGCCCACACATTTTCTATGGGATTGAGGTCAGGGCTTTGTCATGGCCACTCCAATACCTTGACTTTGTTGTCCTTAAGGCATTTTGCCACAACTTGAAGTATGCTTGGGGTCATTGTCCATTTGGAAGACCCATTTGTGACCAAGCTTTTCCTTCCTTAACTTCCTGACTGATGTCTTGAGATGTTGCTTCAAAATATCCACTTAATTTCTCCAAAAAGTATGATCTATGTCCTCATGTGCTGCTGCAAACCGTAGTCTGGCTTTTTTATGGCGGTTTTGGAGCAGTGGCTTCTTCCTTGCTGAGCGGCCTTTCAGGTTATGTTGATATAGAACTCGTTTTGCTGTGGATATAGATACTTTTGTACCTGTTTCGTCCAGCATCTTCACAAGGTCCTTAACTGTTGTTCTGAGATAGATTTGCACTTTTCGCACCAAAGTATGTTCATATCTAGGAGACAGAACGCGTCTCCTTCCTGAGCGGATTGACGGCTGCGTGGTCCCATGGTGTTTATTGTTACGCGGAGCGAAACGGGGGAACCCAAGAACGGACTCTGAAGAGGAAGCAGGGATGAATGAACCAAAATGTTTATTGTACACAGAGAAATATGGAGTACAGAACTGGGGTAGCTCATGAAGTCAACTTAGTGTATGTAAACTTCTGACCCACTGGAATTGTGATACAGTGAATTATCAGTGAAATAATCTGTCTGTAAACAATTGTTGGAAAAATGACTTGTGTCATGCACAAAGTAGATGTCCTAACCGACTTGCCATAACTATAGTTTGTTAACAAGAAATTTGTGGAGTGGTTGAAAAACAAGTTTTAATGAATCCAACCCAAGTGTATGTGAAACTTCTGACTTCTGACTTCAACTGTATCTAGGGACATGGAGACATCGGGACACGGTCTAGGTCTATATAATATATATAATATAACATATAATATAATATAACATATAATATAACATATAATATAACATATAATATACTATTGACTCCAACCTAAGTGTATGTAAACTTCCGACTTCAACTGTATCTACACCAAGTACACCAACCGTGTTCCTGAGTTGACTATCCTGAAATGTGTTTTCTGTCTCCAGGGCAACGAGCAGCGTGTGTATGAGTTCATTGTGCGTCACTTCCTGGCGTGCGTATCCCTTGATGCTGTGGGGCAGGAAACGGTGGTCGAGGTGGAAATGGCTCACGAGAGGTTCTCCGCAAACGGCCTCATGATCATCAGGAGGAACTACCTGGACGTGTACCCCTACGACCGCTGGAGCACTAAGGTGGGGGTCATTTACCACGAGGGGGGTCATACCCCTCGACCGCTGGAGCACTAAGGGGGGGGTCATTTACCACGAGGGGGGTCATACCCCTACGACCGCTGGAGCACTAAGGTGGGGGGTCATTTACCCGGGGGTCATACCCCTACGACCGCTGGAGCACTAAGGGGGGGGTCATTTACCACGGGGGGGTCATACCCCTTTAACCGCTGGAGCACTAAGGTGATGGGGGTCATTTACCACGAGGGGGTCATACCCCTCATGCTGGAGCACTAAGGTGGGGGGGGTCATTTACCACTGGAGCACTAGGGGGGGTCATTTACCATGGGGGGGTCATACCCCTAGGGTCCGCTGGAGCACTAAGGGGGTCATTTACCACGTTGGGGGTCATACCCCTTTACGTTATGGAGCACTAAGGGGGGTCATTTACCATGTTGAATCATACCCCTGAGGGTCCGCTGGAGCACTAAGGGGGGGGTCATTTATCATGGGGGGTCATATGAGGGTCCCGTTATGAACCCTGGAGCACTAAGGGGGGGGTCATTTATCATGTTGAATGGAGCACTTGAGGGTCCCGTTAACCCCTGGGGGGTCTTTATCATGTCATCTTTATCTGGGGGTCTTTACATGCTGGAGCACTAAGGTGGGGGTCATTTACCACGAGGGGGGGTCATACCCCTGACTGCTGGAGCACTAAGGTGGGGGGGGTCATTTACCACGAGGGGGTGTCATACCCCTTGGAGCACTAAGGTGGGGGGTCATTTTACCACGGGGGGTATATGAGGGTCCCGTTATGAACCCCTGGGGCACTTTATCAGGTTGAATATATGAGGGTCCCGTTATGACCCCCTGGGGGGGGTCTTTATCTGGAATACTAAGGTCCCGGGGGGGTCTTTATCATGTTGAATATACCCCTTCACTAAGGTGGGGGGTCCCGTCATTTACCCCTGGGGTCTTTATCATGTTGAATATATGAGGGTCCGTTATGAACCCCTGGGGGTCTTTATCATGTTGAATATATGAGGGTCCGTTATGAACCCCTGGGGGTCTTTATCATGTTGAATATATGAGGGTCCCGTTATGAACCCCTGGGGGTCTTTATCATGTTGAATATATGAGGGTCCCGTTATGAACCCCTGGGGGTCTTTATCATGTTGAATATATGAGGGTCCGTTATGAACCCCTGGGGGTCTTTATCATGTTGAATATATGAGGGTCCCGTTATGAACCCCTGGGGGGGGACACACTTTATCATGTTGAATATATGAGGGTCCCGTTATGAACCCCTGGGGGGTCTTTATCATGTTGAATATATGAGGGTCCCGTTATGAACCCCTGGGGGGTCTTTATCATGTTGAATATATGAGGGTCCCGTTATGAACCCCTGGGGGTCTTTATCATGTTGAATATATGAGGGTCCGTTATGAACCCCTGGGGGTCTTTATCATGTTGAATATATGAGGGTCCCGTTATGAACCCCTGGGGGTCTTTATCATGTTGAATATATGAGGGTCCCGTTATGAACCCCTGGGGGTCTTTATCATGTTGAATATATGAGGGTCCCGTTATGAACCCCTGGGGGGGGTCTTTATCATGTTGAATATATGAGGGTCCCGTTATGAACCACTGGGGGACTCCACATAATGTTTGTTTGTTAATCTGACTGTGTGTGTGTGTGTGTGTGTGTGTGTGTGTGTGTGTGTGTGTGTGTGTGTTGCAGGTGATCCCAGTGTATGAGCAGGGTAGCCAGTTCCAGCCGTCAGCGATAGAGATGCTGGATGGCCAGACCTCTCCTCCTCAACTCCTCACGGAGGCAGACCTCATATCACTGATGGAGAAACACGGCATCGGTACACTACACACACACACACTACACACACACTACACACACACACACACACACACACACACACACACACACACACACACACACACACACACACACACACACACACACACACTACACACACACACTACACACACATACTACACACACACTACACACACACACACACACTACACACACACACACACACACACTACACACTACACACACACACACACACACACACACACACACACACACACACACACTACACACACACACTACACACACACACACACACACACACTACACACACACTACACACTACACACACACACTACACACACACACACACACACACACACACACACACACACACACACACACACACACACACACACACACACACACACACACTACACACACACACACACTACACACACACACACACACACACACACACACACACACACACTACACACACACTACACACACACACACACTACACACACACACACACTACACACACACACACACACACACACACACACACACACACACACACACACTACACACACACACACACACACACACACACACACACACACACACACACACACACACACACACACACACACACACACACTACACACACTACACACACACTACACACACACCACACACACACACGCAATACACACACAGCTGAATCAGGTTAACTGTTAGTGGTTAACTGCAGTGTGTTTGTTAGTGGTTAACTGCAGTGTGTTAGTGGTTAACTGCAGTGTGTTAGTGGTTAACTGCAGTGTGTTAGTGGTTAACTGCAGTGTGTTTGTTAGTGGTTAACTGCAGTGTGTTAGTGGTTAACTGCAGTGTGTTAGTGGTTAACTGCAGTGTGTTAGTGGTTAACTGCAGTGTGTTTGTTAGTGGTTAACTGCAGTGTGTTAGTGGTTAACTGCAGTGTGTTAGTGGTTAACTGCAGTTTGTTTGTTAGTGGTTAACTGCAGTGTGTTAGTGGTTAACTGCAGTGTGTTAGTGGTTAACTGCAGTGTGTTAGTGGTTAACTGCAGTGTGTTAGTGGTTAACTGCAGTGTGTTAGTGGTTAACTGCAGTGTGTTTGTTAGTGGTTAACTGCAGTGTGTTAGTGGTTAACTGCAGTGTGTTTGTTAGTGGTTAACTGCAGTGTGTTTGTTAGTGGTTAACTGCAGTGTGTTAGTGGTTAACTGCAGTGTGTTTGTTAGTGGTTAACTGCAGTGTGTTAGTGGTTAACTGCAGTGTGTTTGTTAGTGGTTAACTGCAGTGTGTTTGTTAGTGGTTAACTGCAGTGTGTTAGTGGTTAACTGCAGTGTGTTAGTGGTTAACTGCAGTGTGTTTGTTAGTGGTTAACTGCAGTGTGTTAGTGGTTAACTGCAGTGTGTTAGTGGTTAACTGCAGTGTGTTTGTTAGTGGTTAACTGCAGTGTGTTAGTGGTTAACTGCAGTGTGTTAGTGGTTAACTGCAGTGTGTTTGTTAGTGGTTAACTGCAGTGTGTTAGTGGTTAACTGCAGTGTTTGTTAGTGGTTAACTGCAGTGTGTTTGTTAGTGGTTAGCTGCAGTGTGTTAGTGGTTAACTGCAGTGTGTTAGTGGTTAACTGCAGTGTGTTAGTGGTTAACTGCAGTGTGTTAGTGGTTAACTGCAGTGTGTTTGTTAGTGGTTAACTGCAGTGTGTTAGTGGTTAACTGCAGTGTTTGTTAGTGGTTAACTGCAGTGTGTTTGTTAGTGGTTAACTGCAGTGTGTTAGTGGTTAACTGCAGTGTGTTAGTGGTTAACTGCAGTGTTTGTTAGTGGTTAACTGCAGTGTGTTTGTTAGTGGTTAGCTGCAGTGTGTTAGTGGTTAACTGCAGTGTGTTAGTGGTTAACTGCAGTGTGTTAGTGGTTAACTGCAGTGTGTTAGTGGTTAACTGCAGTGTGTTAGTGGTTAACTGCAGTGTGCTTTTTAGTGGTTAACTGCAGTGTTTGTTAGTGGTTAACTGCAGTGTGTTAGTGGTTAACTGCAGTGTGTTAGTGGTTAACTGCAGTGTGCTTTTTAGTGGTTAACTGCAGTGTGTTTTTAGTGGTTAACTGCAGTGTGTTTTTTAGTGGTTAACTGCAGTGTGTTTGTTAGTGGTTAACTGCAGTGTGTTTGTTAGTGGTTAACTGCAGTGTGTTTTAACAGGTACGGATGCCACCCACGCAGATCACATTGAGACCATAAAGAGCCGTATGTACGTGGGACTAACAGCTGATCAGAGGTTTCTACCAGGAGAGCTTGGGATGGGACTGGTGGAGGGTAGGTACTGGAGGGAAAGGGGGTAGAGGGTAGGTACCGGGGACTGGTGGAGGGTATGTCCGGGGACTGGTGAGGGTAGGTACAGGGGAAGGGGGTGGGTGTGGAGGGTACCTGAGGGCACGGGGCAAGGGTGGTGGGTTTGGAGGGTAGGTACGGGGGAAGGGACTGGTGGAGGGTAGGTACGGGGGATGGGACTGGTGGAGGGTAGGTACGGGGGAAGGGACTGGTGGAGGGTAGGTACGGGGGACTGGTGGAGGGTAGGTACGGGAGGAAGGGACTGGTGGAGGGTAGGTACGGGGGAAGGGACTGGTGGAGGGTAGGTACGGGGGACTGGTGGAGGGTAGATACAGGGGGAAGGGACTGGTGAAGGGTAGGTACGGGGGAAGGGACTGGTGGAGGGTAGGTACGGGGGGACTGGTGGAGGGTAGGTACGGGGGAAGGGACCGGTGGAGGGTAGGGGAAGGGACGGGGGAAGGGACTGGTGGAGGGTAGGTATGGGGGAAGGGACTGGTGGAGGGTAGGTATGGGGGAAGGGACTGGTGGAGGGTAGGTACGGGAGGAAGGGACTGGTGGAGGGTAGGTACGGGGGACTGGTTGAGGGTAGGTATGGGGGAAGGGACTGGTGGAGGGTAGGTACGGGGGACTGGTGGAGGGTAGGTACGGGGGAAGGGACTGGTGGAGGGTAGGTATGGGGGACTGGTGGAGGGTAGGTACGGGGGAAGGGACTGGTGGAGGGTAGGTACGGGGGACTGGTGGAGGGTAGGTACGGGGGAAGGGACTGGTGGAATGGGTAGGTATGGGGGAAGGGACTGGTGGAGGGTAGGTACGGGAGACTGGTGGAGGGTAGGTACAGGGGGAAGGGACTGGTGGAGGGTAGGTACGGGGGAAGGGACTGGTGGAGGGTAGGTACTGGGGAGGGTAGGTACGGGGGAAGGGACTGGTGGAGGGTAGGTACGGGGAAGGGACTGGTGGAGGGTAGGTATGGGGGAAGGGACTGGTGGAGGGTAGGTACAGGAGACTGGTGGAGGGTAGGTACGGGGGAAGGGACTGGTGGAGGGTAGGTATGGGGGAAGGGACTGGTGGAGGGTAGGTAGGGGGGGAAGGGACTGGTGGAGGGTAGGTACGGGGGAAGGGACTGGTGGAGGGTAGGTATGGGGGAAGGGACTGGTGGAGGGTAGGTACGGGGGACTGGTGGAGGGTAGGTACGGGGGACTGGTGGAGGGTAGGTACGGGGGACTGGTGGAGGGTAGGTACAGGGGACTGGTGGAGGGTAGGTACGGGGGAAGGGACTGGTGGAGGGTAGGTACGGGGACTGGGGGAAGGGACTGGTGGAGGGTGGAGGTACGGGGGAAGGGACTGGTGGAGGGTAGGTACAGGGGGAAGGGACTGGTGGAGGGTAGGTATGGGGGGGGGAAGGGACTGGTGGAGGGTAGGTACAGGAGACTGGTGGAGGGTAGGTACGGGGGAAGGGACTGGTGGAGGGTAGGTACGGGGGACTGGTGGAGGGTAGGTACGGGGGAAGGGACTGGTGGAGGGTAGGGACTGGTGGAGGGTAGGTAGGGGGGAAGGGACTGGTGGAGGGTAGGTACGGGGGACTGGTTGAGGGTAGGTACGGGGGAAGGGACTGGTGGAGGGTAGGTACAGGGGACTGGTGGAGGGTAGGTACGGGGGGACTGGTGGAGGGTAGGTATGGGGGAAGGGACTGGTGGAGGGTAGGTACAGGGGACTGGTGGAGGGTAGGTATGGGGGGGGGAAGGGACTGGTGGAGGGTAGGTACGGGGAAGGGACTGGTGGAGGGTAGGTATGGGGGGAAGGGACTGGTGGAGGGTAGGTACAGGGGACTGGTGGAGGGTAGGTATGGGGGAAGGGACTGGTGGAGGGTAGGTACGGGGAAGGGACTGGTGGAGGGTAGGTATGGGGGGGAGGGACTGGTGGAGGGTAGGTACGGGGAAGGGACTGGTGGAGGGTAGGTACGGGGGACTGGTGGAGGGTAGGTACGGGGGAAGGGACTGGTGGAGGGTAGGTATGGGGGGGGAAGGGACTGGTGGAGGGTAGGTACGGGGGAAGGGACTGGTGGAGGGTAGGTACGGGGGACTGGTGGAGGGTAGGTACGGGGGGACTGGTGGAGGGTAGGTACGGGGGAAGGGACTGGTGGAGGGTAGGTATGGGGGACTGGTGGAGGGTAGGTATGGGGGGAAGGAACTACTGGATCAGAGAGTCTGCTAAATGACTGCCTACTATAGTGGCTCTGGATCAGAGAGTCTGCTCAATGACTCCCTACTGTAGTGGCTCTGGATCAGAGAGTCTGTTAAATGACTCCCTACTGTAGTGGCTCTGGATCAGAGAGTCTGCTAAATGACTCCCTACTGTAGTGCCTCTGGATAAGAGAGTCTGCTAAATGACTCCCTACTGCTACATGACTCCCTACTATAGTGGCTCTGGATCAGAGAGTCTGCTAAATGACTCCCTACTGTAGTGTCTCTGGATCAGAGTGTCTGCTAAATGACTCCCTACTGTAGTGGCTCTGGATCAGAGAGTCTGCTAAATGACTCCCTACTGTAGTGGCTCTGGATAAGAGAGTCTGCTAAATGACTCTGATGTGAATGTGTGTCTGTAGGATCAGAGAGTCTGTTAAATGACTCCCTACTGTAGTGGCTCTGGATCAGAGAGTCTGCTAAATGACTCTGGATCAGAGTGTCTGCTAAATGACTCCCTACTGTAGTGGCTCTGGATCAGAGAGTCTGCTAAATGACTCCCTACTGTAGTGTCTCTGGATCAGAGAGTCTGTTAAATGACTCCCTACTGTAGTGGCTCTGGATAAGAGAGTCTGCTAAATGACTCCCTACTGTAGTGTCTCTGGATCAGAGAGTCTGTTAAATGACTCCCTACTGTAGTGGCTCTGGATAAGAGAGTCTGCTAAATGACTCTGATGTGAATGTGTGTCTGTAGGTTATAACTCCATGGGGTATGAGATGTCTAAGCCACACCTGCGGGCGGAGCTGGAGGCGGACCTGAAGCTGGTATCGGAGGGGAGGAAGGACAAACAGAGCGTGTTGAGACACCACATTCACAAATACAAGACGGTCTTCGTAGAGTCTGTTCAGAAAGCCAAGAGGTGAAACACACACACACACACACATACATACAGTGTATATACACACACACACACACACACACACACACACACACACACACACACACACACATACAGTGTATATACACACACACACACACACACACACACACACAGTGTATATACACACACACACACACACACACACACACACACACACACACACACACATACACATACAGTGTATATACACACACACACACACACACATACAGTGTATACACACACACACAGCAGTTGTAATGTGTCGTTTCTTGTCGTCTCTCAGGTTGGACGAGGCTCTGTCTATCTATCTGGGCGCTGCCCAGGAGTTCAGCGAATCAGAGCAGCAGGATATGGAAATGCCCCTCCCAGTCAGGAAATGTCCTCAGTGTGGGCGGGACATGGTGCTGCGGAGGAGGAAGGAGGGGAATGGGTGAGACGGGGGAGACAGATTAGACGAGGACACTGGGGGAAGGGATGAGACGGGGGGGGACGGGGAGACTGGGGGAGTGATGAGACTGGGGGACCTGGGAGACTGGGGGAAGGATGGAGACTGGGGGAGGGTGGAGACGGGGAGACAGATTAGACGAGGACACTGGGGGAAGGGATGAGACTGGGGGACGGGGAGATTGGGGGAGGGTGGAGACTGGGGGACGGATGAGACTGGAGACTGGGGGAGGGTGGACACTGGGGGAAGGGATGAGACTGGGGACGGGGAGACTGGGGGAAGGGTGGAGACTGGGGGAGGGATGAGACGGGGGACGGGGGGGGAGGGTGGAGACTGGGGGAGGGGTGGGGTGGAGACTGGGGAGGGTGGAGACTGGGGGGTGGAGATTGGGGAAGGGTGGAGACTGGGAGAGGGTGGAGATTGGGGGAGGGTGGAGACTGGGAGAGGGTGGAGATTGGGGAAGGGTGGAGACTGGGAGAGGGTGGAGACTGGGGAGGGTGGAGACTGGGGGAGGGATGAGACTGGGGAGACAAACTTTCTGTTGTTGTGAAGGAAGGTTGGTTCTGTTCTGAAGGAAGGTTGGTTCTGTTGTTGTGAAGGAAGGTTGGTTCTGTTGTGACGGAAGGTTGGTTCTGTTGTGACGGAAGGTTGGTTCTGTTGTGAAGGAAGGTTGGTTCTGTTGGGAAGGAAGGTTGGTTCTGTTGGGAAGGAAGGTTGGTTCTGTTGGGAAGGAAGGTTGGTTTTGTTGTTGTGAAGGACGGTTGGTTCTGTTGGGAAGGAAGGTTGGTTCTGTTGGGAAGGACGGTTGGTTCTGTTTGTGAAGATTTGTTTTGTTGTGAAGGAAGGTTGGTTCTGTTGTTGTGAAGGAGGGAAGGACGGTTCATTTTGTTGTTGTGAAGGAAGGTTGGTTCTGTTGTGAAGGAAGGTTGGTTCTGTTGTGAAGGAAGGTTGGTTCTGTTGTGAAGGAAGGTTGGTTCTGTTGTGAAGGAAGGTTGGTTCTGTTGTGAAGGAAGGTTGGTTCTGTTGTTGTGAAGGAAGGTTGGTTCTGTTGTTGTGAAGGAAGGTTCCTTCTGTTGTTGTGGAGGAAGGTTCGTTCTGTTGTTGTGAAGGAAGGTTGGTTCTGTTGTTCTGCCTCAACAACTTTTTCTCTGAGCTTTTCCAAACGGACATTTTGACCACTTTCACAACATTTTACCCAAAGTCTTGGAGGGTATTCTATCATAGTCTGCTTCTCTGCTATTCAATATCTTCTAATCCTTTCTCTCTAACAGGAAGTACCTGTCCTGCGTTGGTTACCCAGAATGCAAGTGTTCCGTGTGGTTTCCGGACACGGTGTTAGAGGTCAACAGAGACGAGTCTGTCTGTCCCACCTGTCAGCCCCGCCCTGTTCACATGTAGGTATCTGTCTGTCTGTCTGTTATGTCTGTCTGCCTGTCTGCCTGTCTGTCTGTCTGTCTGTCTGTTATACCTGTCTGTCTGTCTGTTATACCGGTCTGTCTGTCTGCCTGCTTGTCTGTCTGTCTGTCTGTCTGTCCCTGTCTGCCTGTCTGTCTGTCTGTCTGTTATGTCTGTCTGCCTGTCTGCCTGTCTGTCTGTCTGTCTGTCTGTTATACCTGTCTGTCTGTCTGTTATACCGGTCTGTCTGTCTGCCTGCTTGTCTGTCTGTCTGTCTGCCTGCTTGTCTGCCTGCTTGTCTGCCTGCCCGCCCTGATGGTAGTGGAGACAGTGATATAAACCAGCCACACCAAAGAGTCCTGATGGAGACATCAGTACAGATATCTTGATACTGTAAAACTACTGCAAACTGAGTTTTGAAGCCAATTTGAGGAATCTCTCCAGTTTCAGAGTGGACGAGGCCCTGATGACCGTCTGTTACAGATGGTTCATTTAACCCATTCTACCATTCAGGGCCGTCTGTTACAGATGGTTCATTTAACCCATTCTAACATTCAGGGCCGTCTGTTACAGATGGTTCATTTAACCCATTCTAACATTCAGGGCCGTCTGTTACAGATGGTTCATTTAACCCATTCTAACATTCAGGGCCGTCTGTTACAGATGGTTCATTTAACCCATTCTTACATTCAGGGCCGTCTGTTACAGATGGTTCATTTAACCCATTCTAACATTCAGGGCCGTCTGTTACAGATGGTTCATTTAACCCATTCTTACATTCAGGGCCGTCTGTTACAGATGGTTCATTTAATCCATTCTAACATTCAGGGCCGTCGGCTGGCGCTACGGAGGCGTTTGTTTCCGTCATGTAAAAACTGTCCCACTGCCATTCTCCAGTGCTAAGGGGGGGATGGGTGGTCATAGTGCTGTCACACATTCTCCAGTGATAAGGGGGATGGGTGGTCATAGTGCTGTCACACATTCTCCAGTGATAAGGGGGATGGGTGGTCATAGTGCTGTCACACATTCTCCAGTGCTAAGGGGGGATGGGTGGTCATAGTGCTGTCACACATTCTCCAGTGCTAAGGGGGATGGGTGGTCATAGTGCTGTCACACATTCTCCAGTGATAAGGGGGATGGGTGGTCATAGTGCTGTCACACATTCTCCAGTGCTAAGGGGGATGGGTGGTCATAGTGCTGTCACACATTCTCCAGTGCTAAGGGGGATGGGTGGTCATAGTGCTGTCACACATTCTCCAGTGATAATGCCAGATTCAGCAAATGACCTGTCTAACATCAGGTCGCTTGAGCTGAGGGGGAGGGGTGGTCATAGTTTAGGGGGAGGGGTGGTCATATTTGAGGTGGGATGGGTGGTCATATTTGAGGGGATGGGTGGTCATATTTGAGGTGTGATGGGTGGTCATATTTGAGGTGGGATGGGTGGTCATATTTGAGGTGGATGGGTGGTCATATTTGAGGTGGGATGGGTGGTCATATTTGAGGTGGGATGGGTGGTCATATTTGAGGGGGATGGGTGGTCATATTTGAGGGGGATGGGTGGTCATATTTGAGGGGGATGGGCGGTCATATTTGAGGGGGATGGGTGGTCATATTTGAGGGGGATGGGTGGTCATATTTGAGGTGGGATGGGTGGTCATATTTGAGGGGGATGGGTGGTAATGAGGGGGAGGGGTGGTCATATTTGAGGGGGATGGGTGGTAATGAGGGGGGGGGTGGTCATATTTGAGGGGGATGGGTGGTCATATTTGAGGGGAGGGGTGGTCATATTTGAGGTGGGAGGGGTGGTCATATTTGAGGTGGGATGGCTGGTCATATTTGAGGTGGATGGGTGGTCATATTTGAGGGTGGGGGGGAGGGGTGGTCATATTTGAGGTGGGATGGGTGGTCATATTTGAGGGGAGGGTGGTCATATTTGAGGTGGGATGGGTGGTCATATTTGAGGTGGGATGGGTGGTCATATTTGAGGTGGGATGGGTGGTCATATTTGAGGGGGATGGGTGGTCATATTTGAGGGGGATGGGTGGTCATATTTGAGGGGGATGGGTGGTCATATTTGAGGGGGATGGGTGGTCATATTTGAGGGGTGGGATGGGTGGTCATATTTGAACTGGGTGGGATGGGTGGTCATATTTGAGGGGGATGGGTGGTCATATTTGAGGTGGGATGGGTGGTCATATTTGAGCTGGGTGGGATGGGTGGTCATATTTGAGGTGGGATGGGTGGTCATATTTGAGGGGGATGGGTGGTCATATTTGAGTGGGGATGGGTGGTCATAGTTGAGGGGGGATGGGTGGTCATATTTGAGGGGCGATGGGTGGTCATATTTGAGGGGACTGCCCCCTGGGTGTAATAAAGACTACTCTACATGACTCCTCCTGTCTCTTCCTCTGCAGGTTAAAGTTGAAGTTCCGACGAGGCAGCCTCCCTCCCATGATGCCGCTGGAGTTTGTGGGCTGCATCGGAGGGTGTGACGAGACACTGAGGGAGGTGCTCAACCTCAAATACCTCAGAATGGGTGGAGGGGGTGGCGGGAGGAGTAGGAGGAAGAGGGGGAGCTGGGGGAGGAAGAGGAGTAGGAGCAGCTGGGGGAGGAAGAGGAGGAGCTGGGGGAGGAAGAGGTGGAGCTGGGGAAGGAAGAGGAGGAGGAAGGGGAGACACTGCAACCAATCAACCTAGACCTCGCCCAGCCCCCAGACCGGACCCCCTGTCTCCCCAAGCCCCCAACCCCCTCCTCATCCTGGCCCCCCACCCTCGCCCTGACCCCCAGGCCCCACGCCCTGACCCCAGAGGTGGTGACATCACAGTGTGTAACTGTGGGTCGGAGGCGGTCCTCCTCACCGTGAGGAAAGACGGTCCTAACCAGGGCAGACAGTTCTATAAGTGTTCCTCTGGAGGCTGTAACTTCTTCCTGTGGACCGACCAGCCCGACACTAACGTTTACCCTCCAGGCCCCCAGGGGCGCGCCACCCAGCAGGCCACACCAGCCCCCGGGACCTCCGTGGGGAGGTGGTTTGTAACTGCAGTGAGCCAGCGGTTCAGAGGACAGTGCAGAAGGAAGGACCTAATAAAGGAAAAGTGTTCCATACCTGTGGGAAGCCCAGAGATCAACAGTGTGGATTCTTCCTCTGGGCTGACGAGAACATCCCACCACCAGGTAACGAAACACACGCTGTAACACACACACACACTGTAACACACACACTGTAACACACACACACTGTAACACACACACACTGTAACACACACACACTGTAACACACACACACTATAACACACACACACTGTAACACACACACACACACACACTGTAACACACACACACACACTGTAACACACACACACTGTAACACACACACACTGTAACACACACACACTGTAACACACACACACACACACACACTGTAACACACACACACACACACTGTAACACACACACACACACACACACACTGTAACACACACACACTGTAACAACACACACACTGTAACACACACACACACACACTGTAACACACACACTGTAACACACACACTGTAACACACACACACTGTAACACACACACGCTGTAACACACACACACACACACACACACTGTAACACACACACGCTGTAACACACACACACACACACACACTGTAACACACACACACTGTAACACACACACTGTAACACACACACTGTAACACACACACTGTAACACACACACACTGTAACACACACACACACTGTAACACACACACACTGTAACACACACACTGTAACACACACACTGTAACACACACACACTGTAACACACACACTGTAACACACACAGGCTGTAACACACACACGCTGTAACACACACACCACACACTATAACACACACACACTGTAACACACACACACTGTAACACACACACACTATAACACACACACTGTAACACACACACACTATAACACACACACGCTGTAACACACTGTACACACTGTAACACACACACACTGTAACACACACACTGTACACACTATAACACACACACACGCTAAACACACACACACTGTAACACACACACTGTAACACACACACTGTAACACACACACACTATAACACACACACGCTGTAACACACACACGCTGTAACACACACACACTGTAACACACACACACTATAACACACACACGCTGCTGTAACACACACACGCTGTAACACACACACACACACTGTAACACACACACACTGTAACACACACACACACACTGTAACACACACACTGCACACACACACACTGTAACACACACACTGTAACACACACACTAACACACACACTGTAACACACACACACACTGTAACACACACACACTGTAACACACACACACACACACACTGTAACACACACACACTGTAACACACACACACACACTGTAACACACACACACTGTAACACACACACACACACTGTAACACACACACACTGTAACACATACACACTGTAACACACACACACTATAACACACACACACTGTAACACACACACACTGTAACACACACACACACATAACACACACACACTGTAACACACACTATAACACACACTGTAACACACACACACACTGTAACACACACACACACTATAACACACACACACTGTAACACACACACACTGTAACACACACACACTATAACACACACACAATGTAACACACACATGCAGACACATACACCCACCCCCCATTGCTAACCCTCTGTCTGTGTCTCTACCAGGTTCAGGTTCTGGAGGGGGAGACTGGGGGAAGAGGGGGAGGGAGACTGGGGGAGGAGGAGCCCCCCCCACCACCAAACCCCCCGCTACCAGGAAGCCCCGTACCTGTGGCATCTGTCACATGCCTGGACACACACGTGTCACCTGCCCTCAGCGCTGACCTTTAACCCCTGATCCCACTGCTGCCATAGAGATGCTCTGACCCCCGTGTGACCTTGTCCCCGACCTCTGAACTCCAATGTGATCAAGAAGCTCAGCGGTTGATGTTTTTGATATAAACACAGAACTAGAATCAGTTTACCTTCAACTCGCCCCTTAACCCTAAACATCAGGAGGGGATCCCAGACGGACCAGAGGCCAGAGGTGTTAAACCAGGGTTCATTTGGGACAGGAGTGGGACTGGGTTCAGTCTGCCTGTGTCTCACCTCTGACAGAGAAACTGCATTTAAAGGAGAATAGATCAATAGTTTACAGAGAAATAAAAGAATGGATTTGAATGGTAATTTGTCCCCAATATGTAACATTGGTGTAAAGAATAGAATTGTAAATCCAGCTGGGAGGAGACAGACTGGAGAAAGGGGAGATTAATACTGGTATTTTTGAATGTTTATATAAAATCACTGATCCCAGCAATCTGTTGTCCTGTAATCTGTCTGACGAGTGCCTCTAAAATATCTCCCTTGTGTTGATTAATATGTACTAAGTTACAGTAGGAAGGACTTGTGTAAAAACTAATTAAATGGATTGGAAATGGGTGTTTCTATTGATTAGATCATAGCAGAGAGGAATAGGCGAAACTAGAATATCTTTGATCGTGACCACTTCATTATTGATTGATTGACTTCAGCGCGTTAGTCAAGTTTCTATGGTTGAACGGGGCGCACCTCCCCCGGAGGGCTGTTCCGTTCCCAGGCCGCCAGGGTGTTTCCGGTCCCAGCAGCTGTTCTGTCAAATGTTGATCATTTTAGCTAACCCTTTTACTTAACTTCATTTCCCTAAACCTGCTGCGAAAAGTCAAATCTTACGTTCATTTGACAAAAGCAGGATCCTTCACCAGGGTTTCCACTAGTTACCACACCCACAAAGTCAAGTTACCACCGCCACATAGTTGGCTATAATCACAAAAATTAATGAAAACAAAAAAAAATATGCCTTAATTTAATAATCTTAGGCGTAAGATTCCCAGTGTGAGTAAGGTTTAAAATCCCATTTTAAGAAGATAAAAGAGCTGTTTCCGACTTTGTGGCTGTGGTAACCAGTGTCTCCGCTCCGCCTGATAAACACCAACAGAGACTCGGCAGCGACGGACGGTTTCCCGAAGCACAAATGGCTGCCACCGGAGTCCTGCCTTTTATCCGGGGGGTAGACCTATCTGGAAACGACTTCAAAGTAAGACAACAACAATAATAAACACGATTATATTTGACCTTTCCGGACCATTATTCGTGACGGGTAAACGACAGGCAGTTAGTTAGCAGCCCGGTAGCTGAAACAGGAACACTAGCAGGGCGTTAGCCAGCTGGAGCTAACTAGCAGTGGGACTGGTCAGACTGTAGCTAACTAGCAGTGGGACTGGAGCTAACTAGCTGTGGGACTGGTCGGACTGTAGCTAACTAGCAGTGGGACTGTAGCTAACTAGCAGTGGGACTGGAGCTAACTAGCTGTGGGACTGGTCGGACTGTAGCTAACTAGCTGTGGGACTGGAGCTAACTAGCTGTGGGACTGGTCGGACTGTAGCTAACTAGCTGTGGGACTGGTCAGACTGTAGCTAACTAGCAGTGGGACTGGAGCTAACTAGCAGTGGGACTGTAGCTAACTAGCAGTGGGACTGTAGCTAACTAGCTGTGGGACTGGTCAGACTGTAGCTAACTAGCTGTGGGACTGGAGCTAACTAGCAGTGGGACTGGAGCTAACTAGCAGTGGGACTGGAGCTAACTAGCAGTGGGACTGGAGCTAACTAGCAGTGGGACTGGAGCTAACTAGCAGTGGGACTGGTCAGACTGTAGCTAACTAGCTGTGGGACTGGAGCTAACTAGCTGTGGGACTGGAGCTAACTAGCTGTGGGACTGGTCAGACTGTAGCTAACTAGCTGTGGGACTGGAGCTAACTAGCAGTGGGACTGGAGCTAACTAGCTGTGGGACTGGGCTAACTAGCTGTGGGACTGGAGCTAACTAGCTGTGGGACTGGAGCTAACTAGCAGTGGGACTGGAGCTAACTAGCTGTGGGACTGGAGCTAACTAGCTGTGGGACTGGTCGGACTGTAGCTAACTAGCTGTGGGACTGGTCTAACTAGCAGTGGGACTGGAGCTAACTAGCTGTGGGACTGGTCAGACTGTAGCTAACTAGCTGTGGGACTGGAGCTAACTAGCAGTGGGACTGGAGCTAACTAGCTGTGGGACTGGAGCCAACTAGCTGTGGGACTGGAGCTAACTAGCTGTGGGACTGGAGCTAACTAGCTGTGGGACTGGAGCTAACTAGCAGTGGGACTGGAGCTAACTAGCAGTGGGACTGGAGCTAACTAGCAGTGGGACTGGAGCTAACTAGCTGTGGGACTGGAGCAAACTAGCAGTGGGACTGGAGCTGGGACTGGAACTAGCTGTGGGACTGGAGCTAACTAGCTGTGGGACTGGAGCTAACTAGCTGTGGGACTGGAGCTAACTAGCTGTGGGACTGGAGCTAACTAGCAGTGGGACTGGAGCTAACTAGCTGTGGGACTGGAGCTAACTAGCTGTGGGACTGGAGCTAACTAGCTGTGGGACTGGAGCTAACTACTGGTCAGGACTGTAGCTAACTAGCTGTGGGACTGTAGCTAACTAGCTGTGGGACTGTAGCTAACTAGCTGTGGGACTGGAGCCAACTGCTGTGGGACTGGAGCTAACTAGCTGTGGGACTGGTCAGACTGGAGCTAACTAGCTGTGGGACTGGTCAGACTGTAGCTAACTAGCTGTGGGACTGGTAACTAGCTGTGGGACTGGTCACTGTAGCTAACTAGCTGTGTGACTGTAGCTAACTAGCTGTGGGACTGGTCAGACTGTAGCTAACTAGCTGTGGGACTGGAGCTAACTAGCTGTGGGACTGGAGCTAACTAGCTGTGGGACTGGTCGGACTGTAGCTAACTAGTGGGGACTGGTCAGACTGTAGCTAACTAGCTGTGGGACTGTAGCTAACTAGCCGTGGGACTGTAGATAACTAGCTGTGGGACTGTAGATAACTAGCTGTGTGACTGTAGCTAACTAGCTGTGTGACTGTAGCTAACTAGCTGTGGGACTGTAGCTAACTAGCTGTGGGACTGGTCAGACTGTAGCTAACTAGCTGTGTGACTGGTGGGACTGTAGCTAACTAGCTGTGGGACTGGTCAGACTGTAGCTAACTAGCTGTGGGACTGGTCAGACTGTAGCTAACTAGCTGTGGGACTGGTCAGACTGTAGCTAACTAGCTGTGGGACTGGTTGGACTGTTGCTAACTAGCTGTGTGACTGTAGCTAACTAGCTGTGGGACTGGTCAGACTGTAGCTAACTAGCTGTGGGACTGTAGCTAACTAGCTGTGGGACTGTAGCTAACTAGCTGTGGGACTGGTCGGACTGTAGCTAACTAGCTGTGGACTGGTCAGACTGTAGCTAACTAGCTGTGGGACTGGAGCTAACTAGCTGTGGGACTGGTCAGACTGTAGCTAACTAGCTGTGGACTGGAGCTAACTAGCTGTGGGTCTGGTAGCTGTAACTAACTAGCTGTGGGACTGTAGCTAACTAGCTGTGGGACTGTAGCTAACTAGCTGTGGGACTGTAGCTAACTAGCAGTGGACTGTAGCTAACTAGCTGTGGGACTGGTCGGACTGTAGCTAACTAGCTGTGGGACTGTAGCTAACTAGCTGTGACTGTAGCTAACTAGCTGTGGACTGGTCGGACTGTAGCTAACTAGCTGTGGACTGTAGCTAACTAGCTGTGGGACTGTAGCTAACTAGCTGTGGGACTGGTCGGACTGTAGCTAACTAGCTGTGGGACTGTAGCTAACTAGCAGTGGGACTGTAGCTAACTAGCTGTGGGACTGTAGCCAATCAGCTGTGTGACTGGTCAGACTGTAACTAACTAGCACTGTGACTGTAGCTAACTAGCTGTGGGACTGTAGCTAACTAGCTGTGGGACTGTAGCCAATCAGCTGTGTGACTGGTCAGACTGTAGCTAACTAGCTGTGTGACTGGTCGAACTGTAGCTAACTAGCAGTGTGACTGTAGCTAACTAGCTGTGGGACTGGTCGGACTGTAACTAACTAGCAGTGTGACTAGCTAACTAGCTGTGGGACTGTAGCTAACTAGCTGTGGGACTGTAGCTAACTAGCTGTGGGACTGGTCGGACTGTAGCTAACTAGCTGTGGGACTGTAGCTAACTAGCTGTGGGACTGTAGCTAACTAGCTGTGGGACTGTAGCTAACTAGCTGTGGGACTGTAGCTAACTAGCTGTGGGACTGGTCGGACTGTAGCTAGCTAGCTGTGTGACTGTAGCTAACTAGCTGTGTGACGCAGATACTGCTTATTATTTATGTATCTGTCCCGTTAGATGTTTAAGTTAACATGGTCAGACAACACAGCTCAGAAGTATTTCTGCCCCCCCCCCCACCTCCCATGTGTCACCCAGGGGAAGATGACATCACCAGGCTCTGAGCATGTGTTGTGATGTCATACTATTAAAACGTCCTCACTCATGTTATTCTTGGCTTCTCTCTATTTCTCCAAACAACACGTCATGATTTTCTGCTGATAATCAGGGTGGCAGATAGCCTAGAGCTGTCCAGAGCGTTGGCCCAGTAACCGAAAGGTCACTGGTTTAAATCCCCGGAGCCGACGAGGTTAAAAACAATTATGTCGACATGCCCTTGAGCAAGGCACTTAACTCTAATTGTTAATTTTAAGCTGCTGTGGATAAAGAGCGTCTGCTCAATGACAAAATAATACTGTGATGTAGTTGGGTCTCTTTAAGTTGCCAGACTTAGTGCTTCTGCTGACTCTTTAGGGTTTAGTCTGTCCCAGATCTGTGCTGTGTATAACCTGACATAGACCTAGTGTTGAGTCCCAGTCTGTTGTTAACCTGACATAGACCTAGTGTTGAGTCCCAGTCTGTTGTTAACCTGACGTAGACCTAGTGTTGAGTCCCAGTC